>NW_005187843.1:201287-209218 GCF_000239375.1 Pundamilia nyererei
CTCATCTACTCTGCCTTCTGTCCCACGATATCTTCTTTATAAGTTGTTTGCTTTGGTCTCTGTTAGACCACGTCCTTACAAGTGATGACTCAATCTCAGCTGCAAGGGCTGCAGCTGGTGAAAGACTTTGTTTCCTGACAGGACGATGGCAGCGAACACAGAACAAATGCTCAAAAAGCTTATTAGCTTACATACTGCTACCTGTGCATATTTCCTAACATACATATTCTTCAGCTTGTGATTGTAAATCAAAACAAAGAGCCAGTAAGTCGAGTGGATTGTAGTTCAGACCTGGTTGCTTTGTTCCTAGTGTCTCTGCGTCTCTGTGGCTTCAGAGATGTTGACGCTGCAAACCGTGGCGTTGGTTTACCTCCTGCTCGTGTCCTGTCAGCAGGGATGAAATTACAGCTGTAGGTCTCTCTGTTATCCCTAATGATCCGGCCTCTGCGTGCTGCCGATGTTTACCCTCCTCGTGGTGCGATAGTCGTGACTCAGTCTTTCCCACAGGATGGGTTTTTAAACTCCTTCCTGAATCTAGGAACCTCATGGCTTCACGTCCCAAAGTTGGAAAGAAATTCACTACCTCGCACGAAGCATGATCCAACCCCAGCAACACCTTTCTTCTACTCGTATAATTAAGACAAGACTTTACAAGGTTTTCCCCCTCATGAATGTGCCAGTCTGAATTTTTATCTGGTCTGTTTGCCAGTGTTTGTTTTTCTTTTTTTCGATTATAAATTGCCTGTTGACTTCCCAGACTTTCAAAATATGATCTGAGTTGTCCAGTAGTACGCCAGTGGTTTGAAAAACTCCCAAACAGACCAGTTTAATTGTTTTTAGCCCTTCAAGATGACAATTCAGTGTTTCTGATTAATTTAGAATCTCCCAGAATGCATTCCCATACTGCCAAAGCAAACACAGGTTATAAATGTAGGTCATTGTGTTTGTGTGTTTCTCCTAGCAACCAAAAAACCCTTATTGACTGTGGAGGTGGAGTTCGTGTACAGTGAGGCTGTGGTAAGGGAAACTAGGCAGGCGCTGTAGTGGCTAATCTCATTAGCTGACTGACGCTGGGTCCGGTCAGCATTGTGTCTGCCGGCTCAGATCCAGGTGTCAACAAGGTAAATCCAGGTAACCTACCTGGCTAATCACCAGCAGGGCCTGCTGCAGTGGTTTTTCAGTGGCGTATGTTTGAAGGGAATCCTTAAAAACAGTTTTGGTGAAGCTTTTATTTATTTTTAAGTCAAAGATTGTTAATCAGGTGGCTTTGTGTGTCTCTTCGTTTTCTTTGCAGGTCATCTGGTGAAGACTTCCGAAGCTTTTAGGTGGAGGAGTGGCAGACAGCGCCACCCAGGCGTGCAGAGTGGGACCCCTTCCCGTCTCACATAACCGACGACCAGCTTCCCGAGGCCGCCACCATCGTCCCCAGATGGACTCCAGACTCTGAGAAAAGAGCGAGGCAGTCGGGACCGAAATCAAGCGAAGGAGAGGAGGCGCAGGGGGAGGAGCACACGCTCGCTGGAGCAGGAAAGGGAGGGCATTGGTAGGGAGCGGAGAGGACACTGGGCTCCACCACGATGTCGTCAAATAGGACCCAGAACCCACACGGACTGAAACAGATAGGCCTGGACCAGATATGGGACGACCTGCGGGCTGGCATCCAGCAGGTGTACACGCGGCAAAGCATGGCCAAGTCACGCTACATGGAACTCTACACGTATCCTGTGTGACTGCGGGTGCTGCTGAGTGTGTGTGATCATACAAACCAGCTTTATTAAGTGTGATAAACCAGTGTGTTACTGAGCAAGAGGCAGGAAGGGCATTTAGGAGCAGGCTCAATCAGTAAGCATTCGTAGTACTCTGACACTGGCGTAACAGGATCTATCTAGAGGCAGTAAAGCTGGAGATTTCCGTAGGTGTGGAAGGATTATTCACGGTTGGCTTCAGCTGCTCCGGATTGGCTCTGGCCTGCTCAGATCTTAGGTCCTCTTTTGGCAGGACGCGGCAGCTGGCCGTCAGCTTGCAGTCGCTTGTTTGCTGCCGTGCTGGGCTGTGTTCGCTGCAGGTGTCCTGCGGTGGAGGCTCGACGGCCGTTTTTGGTCAGAAACGCCTCCTAGTCTGTCTCTGACTCCCCTCCAACCCCCACCACCCTCTCCTCTTTCTTTAAAATACATATTTATTTGTTTTATTTACAGGAAATCCCCTGTACAAAGCCACAGGTGCAGTAACTGATGTTTAACAATAATTGTGTTAAATCATCAGGTTTCTGTCTGCTCTGCATTATTGTGAATAAAGCGCCTTGAGGCAGCTGTTGTTGTGATTTGGCACTTTAAAAACAAAATGCAGATGAAACATTGAATTACATTATTAACCAAAATCACCCTGATCAGGATTTTAGCTTCATTCAAGCAGCCATAGCTTCTGTTTTATTGCCTCTAATGATTCATGTGGCTGCCTTAAGAACTGCAATATCCCTTTAGTGCTAAAAGTTAACAACCTAACAGCAAATTTTCCGTGTGTGTTTGTTTCAGATGGTTAATCTCACTAGTGTGTTACTTCCTTTTCTCTGAAGCACAAACTTTTTTTTTTTCTAGTCGTTTGTTCCATTAATGAGTTTCACACACGGAGCAAACAGGAAGCAAACCTTTGATTCAGAGCAGTGTTTGTGTGGTTGAAGTTGTGTTTGAAAGAATTTCACTTTCTGATGAAGACATTTGGCTCCATTGACTCTTTATTAGACGCTCGGTTATCCAGACTTACAACGAACTGTAAGAGGAAATAGAAAATAAGATTTGGTTTATTTTTTCCACACGTTTAGAAAGAAGCCCAGAAACAAACCACAAACAAGGCAGACGCTGTACGAGTGGCTCCACGGCTGAGATAGGTGGCGTATATTCATAAGCCTGCAGTGATTTCATTTTCAGGGACACTGAAGGGAAGAACATGGAGATTTCTTAATCATAAATAGAAAAACCATCAACATGTCTTCAGTGGTAATCTCGTGGCATCGCTGCTTTAGCTCTTCTGACGTCCTCACACAGGTTTTGGTTTCTAAAGGCAAACAGACGCTGAGAGTTACGAGTCCAGTGATCAGATGTTGGCGTTGGCGTTCGTTACGATGCGCCGCGTTCAGTGACAGACTGAAACCTCCGACAGCCATGTTTGGAGGTTTGGTGACTCTCATACAAACACATCAGCACAGGGAACATGTAGGATGAAGCTCACGTTGTTCTCAGTAGAAGTTCATGTTTAGGGTCCCTGGTGGGCGGGGCCAAACAGACCTTCAGGGAAAGAATATCTGAGCTTGACAACAAGGTTAGTCTTTGATATGCTGCTGCAGGGTTTGGATTACTCACCGACCCTGAGCTTGATGTTCACACTGTAATCTTCCCTCCAACCTTTGAGTAGGTTTTAAAAATTGGTTTCAAAAAGCTTCATAAAGTTTGTCTGTGCAAAAGAAAAGGTTTAAGTCCATAAAATGCGTCTGCAGGGGACGTGAGCTGATTATCCCCTCGTGCACCTTTCCTGCTAAAGGTTGCACATTTCCCTGAAGTATGAAATAAAGTCCACCCGGCCGTGGAAGCTCGACGCTGCGGTCGTGTCCCTGCAGACGGCGCAGGTTTAAACTGGGCTCTGTGCACATGTGCTGTGATTTCATGCAGAAAAGAGAGAGCGACAGCCGAGGACATTCCTCACATACTTGCTCTTGATGTTACAAGCAGCCAGATGTGAGGAATGCAGCGGTTACCCTGATGTGACGTGCGCACCTTAACCCTTCGATCAGACATGTATATAACTATTGCACCAGCGTCCACCAGTCCAGCCAGGGCCGGGGCTCCGTGCCTCCAGCAAAGCCCTCCAAAAAGTCCACCACTCCAGGCGGGGCTCAGTTCGTAGGCCTGGAGCTCTACAAGCGGCTCAAGGAGTTCCTGAAGAACTACCTGACGAGCCTACTCAAGGTGAGTCCATGGTTACCAGTCACAGCCTCACCGAGGGCACCACGGACACCTTTCAACTCCTCCTCCCTTTGCTTTCCGCGTTATCGTCCGCAGGATGGCGAGGATCTGATGGACGAGTGCGTGTTGAAGTTTTACACCCAGCAGTGGGAGGACTACCGCTTCTCCAGTAAGGTCCTTAACGGGATCTGCGCCTACCTCAACCGCCACTGGGTCAGACGAGAGTGTGACGAGGGACGCAAGGGCATCTACGAGATATACTCGGTAAGTCTGACACTTCCTTTCTGTTTGAATGCACAGAGTTAAAAATCAGTTCCAGCAGGACGAAGTTAAATACGTCACCTGTCCCCAAACAGCAGTTACACAAAAGCTTTACCTGACAGGTCGCAGTAGGAGCAGATTCATAGCAAACACTGTTTTATTAAACTTGTGGTTCTCCTTTACTCTGCCTCCTCTCAGCTGGCACTCGTGACCTGGAGGGAGTGTTTATTCCGACCCCTCAACAAACAGGTGAGCAGTTTTCCTTCTTAAAGAAACAGCGCAGTGATTAAAATGCTGAATTCTGCATGTTTACTGAAGCGAACCTCTCTCCCTGTCAGGTAACAAACGCCGTTCTGAAGCTGATAGAGAGAGAGAGGAACGGTGAGACCATCAACACCCGGCTCATCAGTGGTGTTGTCCAGTCTTATGGTAGGTCCTCGAGGGCAACAGGGGAGTAACCAAACACAAGCAGGTTATGAGTATCAGCAATGATCACACAGACTGAGAGCTGTGCATAACTTTCAGGCTGATGTGAAATTCTACTTGGTTTGGTGGGAGCTGTGAACGGAGGCTGTGGAGACTCACAAGCAGCTACTCTGAGCGTGTGTTGGGTTTAACATGAGAAGCTGTCGGTGATCAGAGCAGCAGACTGTCTGCAATGTCTTCACCTGTCTCACTTATATAAATACATGACATCTACCCATGCTGGAGTCTGCACACGTGTTCACAGGAGCTCAAGTCTGACTAATTAAACCCAGCTGGAGATTGTTCTGACTGATTTTTGTGCAGCTGTTGAATGATTTGAATGATTTCAGAGTTAGTAACCTAACATCTAATCTGCAAAGGTCACACGTACATTATGTTTAAGATTTAAGCTGAAGATGCCTCCTCACAGCTGGGCGATGCTAACCACAGCAGCACAGGGCTGAATGAAGCTGGTTGCTCGCTGTGACACGTGGTGCTGTCTGCGAGCACATATTACATTATTGTTGTTTTAAATGAAAGGATCGTTTCAGACTAACTTAGATGTGGAGACACTTGTTTTGTATTAACAGGATGTGGATGTTTCCATGTCGACCAGCTTTCATTAATCCCACCTCTGTCCTCCTGCAGTCGAGCTGGGCCTGAACGAGGAGGACGCCTTCGCCAAAGGCCCCACGCTGTCCGTGTACAAAGAGTACTTTGAATGTCAGTTCCTCACTGACACAGAACGTTTCTACACGCGTGAGAGCACAGAGTTCCTGCAGCAGAACCCCGTCACAGAGTACATGAAGAAGGTAGGCGCTGTGCTGTCCAGCTGCAAACAGCTGTGGGCGAACGAGCAGAGACACGTGGAGCTTTTAGCGCCGAGTCGTGACCAGAGTCCGTCTGCTTCCTCTGTGTGCGTTTCCTCAGGCGGAGGCCCGTCTCCTGGAGGAGCAGCGGCGTGTGCAGGTTTACCTCCATGAATCCACCCAGGACGAACTGGCCCGAAAGTGTGAGCAAGTCCTGATCGAGAAGCACCTGGAGATCTTCCACACAGAGTTTCAGAACCTGCTGGACGCTGACAAGAACGAAGGTAACCGTGTCCTTTCCCTGCTGGATGGGAGAGACGGCACCGTGACGCTGACAGGGAAATATTTTTGCAGCTCTGGTCCCCTCTGGTGTGTGTGTGTGTGTGTGTGTGTGTGTGTGTGTGTGCGCGCGCTGCATTCCACACACACTCCAAACATCGATCTTTTCCTGGATAACTCAAAGCTTTTGTCTCCAGTAACGATGACCTGGTGTTTCACAGATGCAGCTTTCTCTCTGTGTGTTTCAGACCTGGGCAGGATGTACAACCTGGTGTCGCGGATCACAGACGGTCTGGGTGAGCTGAAGAAGCTTCTAGAGACCCACATCCACAACCAGGGCCTGGCCGCCATTGAGAAGTGCGGCGAGGCAGCGCTCAACGTACGCAGGAGTTTTTTTTCACCTCAGTGTTTCTCACTAGTTTAATGTAAGGAGTCGACTGAAGGAGAGGAGGCTCTGAAGCTTCGTTTGTCTGTCAGGAAGCAGTGAGATGATAAACGAGTGGCCTGTTAGTCAAACACACGGAGACCAAATGAGTTTGTTGGAGTTTTTAAAGCAGATTGATGGAGAGAGTGGGCGGATCCCTGAGCTCCATAGCAGATGTACTAA
Organism: Pundamilia nyererei; assembly: GCF_000239375.1. Classification (NCBI taxonomy): domain Eukaryota; kingdom Metazoa; phylum Chordata; class Actinopteri; order Cichliformes; family Cichlidae; genus Pundamilia; species Pundamilia nyererei. The sequence continues at coordinate 207,665 of NW_005187843.1, forward strand.
CAGGACAATCACATGTTAGCATTTATGTTAAAAATGGCTCACAGGCTCTGACCTGTGTGTGTGTGTGTGTGTGTGTGTGTGTGTGTGTGTGTGTGTGTTTCCAGGACCCCAAAGTGTACGTGCAGACCACCCTGGACGTCCATAAGAAGTACAACGCTTTGGTCATGTCTGCCTTCAACAACGACGCCGGCTTCGTGGCCGCACTCGACAAGGTCAGTAACCACAGACTGTAGATAACAGATGGCAGCAGACAGTGTGATGTCATCCACTGGATTCCTACAGGCAGGTGAAATTTTAGACTCGTGGATTTGTCTCCTTTTGAAGGCGTGTGGTCGGTTCATCAACAACAACGCCGTCACCAGGATGGCTCAGTCGTCCAGCAAGTCTCCCGAGCTGCTGGCCAGATACTGCGACTCTTTACTGAAGAAGAGGTGGGTGATGTGCACAATGCATGTGAGCCGCACAGCTCAGCATGTCGTCTAGTTTCCCTGGACTCCTCCTTCTGAGGCTTCTGCCGTTGTCTTTTAAATAAAGTCAAACGTGCCGTCGCCAGCTCTTACTTTCTTCTTCCTCTGTGACCTGTTTCAAACCGAGTCAACACTTTCAGTCCTAAAAGTGAAACATTGAACGAATGATGAAAAGCTCTGTGACAAACAGAAGTGCACCACGAGGGGTTTGTTTGGGCAGCTGTTGTTTCCTGATCAGTGGATGCTGTTCCACTGTGGGACTCTCCCCAGCAGGACTGCGCTCTCTGTGGGTTCAGTAACTCTGAGTGGCGTCTGCATCCTGACTGCTTTGTTAAACTCAGGACAAAAACAAAGACGCTTTTCAAAGCGCGGCGAGGTGGACGAAGCTGCTTACAAGCAGCAGAGGAGTGTGAGAGTGATGCAGCGGAGCAGACAGTGTTTACTTCAGCCACACAGGGATGGTTTAGCTTTACTTCAGAGGCCGAAGATTATAGCATCTGCCTGTCTGTAATTTAACCTCCAAATGAGATTTAAACAACTTTTTCTTTGTTTTTGTTTCCTTTTCAGCTCCAAAAACCCAGAGGAGGCTGAACTGGAGGACACTCTGAACCAAGTGGTGAGATGCTGTACCCGAGCTTGTCTGTAAGGTGACGTCTCTTAGTTTTGCAGTGAAACCAAAGACTCCACGCTGTTTCCTCTCTTAGATGGTTGTGTTCAAGTACATCGAGGACAAAGACGTTTTCCAGAAGTTTTACGCCAAGATGCTGGCCAAACGCCTGGTCCACCAGAACAGCGCCAGCGACGACGCCGAGGCCAGCATGATCTCCAAACTCAAGGTCGGAATCACATGCGTGTGCACTCGTTACACACTCCAGGCAGCGTGTGTGTGTGTGTGTGTGGGTGTGTGTGTGTGTGTGTGGGGCGTCTGCTGGGTTGTTTTGACTTCTTCTCTTCCTCCTGCAGCAAGCGTGCGGCTTTGAGTACACGTCCAAACTGCAGCGAATGTTCCAGGACATCGGAGTCAGTAAGGACCTGAACGAGCAGTTCAAGAAGCACCTGACCAACTCTGAGCCGCTGGACTGTAAGC
>NW_005187843.1:209335-210543 GCF_000239375.1 Pundamilia nyererei
ACACACACACACACACACACAGCTGTCTAAATCAAATACACATTCAAAATAAAGTCTCACATGTATGTGAAGATGACGCAGTTTCATTGTGTTTGTGTCACAGTGGACTTCAGCATCCAGGTTCTGAGCTCCGGCTCTTGGCCTTTCCAGCAGTCCTGCACCTTCGCTCTGCCCTCAGAGGTAATCCAGCACGCTTTAAAATTCATTTTTCTAATTTCATTCTTGCTGATTTCAGAGATAAAACTCTGACTTCTGAAGATCAAAGTCGTGATTTGATAAAGAAACCTCTCCCCCTGCAGGCGCTTCCACCTTTTCCAGGTACGATTGGAAAAGGATTCCCACATTTCATCTAACGGGATCAATAAGTCATAAAAACATGATGAAGCAGTGCTGCTGGTAATGAAAACGAGCTGCTAGCTCGACTGCTTTAATGGTGTGACATGAAGGAGGAGGAGGAGTTTTCATAATGTTGCTTATGACTTATTGATCCCAGGAGTTCAAGGACATGAATGTCTTTTCCAACCAAACCTTGAAAAGTGAAGCGATATCGCTCCTCAACTTAAAGTTTTCCCCTCATGAATGTTTCGTGTCTGGTGAATTTAACACGTCGTAGGTTTTGTGATCCGGCAGCATCTGAAACTTCTTTGAAGCTCTAGTTCAGTATTTAACTAAATCTCTCCTGTAAAAACAAGGACAGTTTGATTTCCTCATTAAACATTTAAAGCTCAGTGTGGACGTTTGAGTGGTCACACATCAACACTTTGTTCTTACTTTTTAAACGCCTTCAGCTGAAGGACGTGTGGGTGGAGGGTTTAAATCCTATGCCTGGTATTTGTTTTCCTGCTTGGCCTGAAGGTGCCAAGAAATACAAACCTAATATGATGAGAGATCACAGGAGAGACGTGCAGACAGACGACTGTGGAAGTGGGTCACAGCTTTGTGCCGTGACAAATGGTGTTAATAAGAAGATCCCTTACAGGTCCACAGACCTCAGGTTGAGTACCGTGGCTCTGACCCTCTGCCTCTCCTCCTGCACAGCTGGAGCGGAGCTATCAGCGCTTCACGGCGTTCTACGCCAGCAGGCACAGCGGCAGGAAGCTGACCTGGCTGTATCACCTGTCCAAAGGAGAGCTGGTCACCAACTGCTTCAAGAACAGGTACGCGTGCAGTCTGTGAGCGCACAGGTAGGGGGCGCTGTGGCGCCACAG
>NW_005187843.1:217394-219077 GCF_000239375.1 Pundamilia nyererei
AAAAATGACCTGTCTGCGCTGGAATCAGTAGCATGACTAACATGCATTTTGCACAGATGACTACCCACACCTTAGATTGCATTCAGCACTGACTCGCTGCTCCACCCTGTGGTTCAAAGCGGTATTACACGAGTGACGGTATTAAATGACCATATTTGGAGAGGTTTGAATCCTGATGAACAAGCTGAGCACAACACATAGACACAGGTTAATAAAATATTTGCACGTCACTGAAGTTGCAGCACACTTCCTGGAGTCACCCACCAAACTCGAAGCTTCAAACAGGTGAGTTATTAAATAAAGATCATATAAAGGTGGAGACTTATGGAGCCTCCAAGCGGCCGTTGGAGGAACTGCAGCTCTTAAAGTTTTACCTGTGATGAAGGGCTCACACTGAGCGGATGTAGACGACAGAAAGAAAATAGTCCCTGCATGAAAAAAGCACATGAGTGTTTTTGGATATTTTAATGGAATTAGAGGCTCTCGTTTTCTTTGAGGACCACAAAGTGTTTATCAAAAATGAGGCTGATGTCTCGAACACTGGGCAGCCTGGACGATGTGAGGGGAAACCTGAGACCTCGGATCTGAAGCAGACTTTCACTTTGGGTGGTGGTGACTAAGTAGGAAACAAGTTCCTCTGCTTCATGCAGATTAGAGGTGAGATTCACTACAAAAAGACGCAAATCTGAAACTGAAATGTTCTCACTGGAGTTTCCACATCTCATTTAAGGAACCTGACAAACTTTATTCCACAGAGTTCCTGCAGATCTTTGAATTTATTAAATGCTAACAATCAGTTTATCAGGGATGTCAACAGATAATTAGGTTTATATTTAACAAATGGAGCCCAAGTTACCCATTAACACAGGGGTGGGGAACTCCAGGCCTCAAGGGCGGGTCTCCTGCAGGTTTTAGATCTCACGCTGGGTCAGCACACCTGAATCACATGTTCATTACCAGGCCTCTGGACAACTTCAAGACATGTTGAGATCATTTAAATCACTTTTATCTAAAACCTGCAGGACACCGGCCCTGGAGTTCCCCACCCCTGCATTAAGGGCGTGAAATGTCACTGAGTGGATTTGAGTCATAATGTACCTCATTAAGAGCCTGGCTACGTGAGTGAGTGCAATGACTCCAACAGGAAGTCCCATGTTTAAAACCCTGAAACAGACCAATCAGAAGCTGGGACTACATGTTGGCTCCAGCGTCGTGTCCTGTCTTATCAGACCCATAAGCTGACCCAGGGTTCATTCACACGAACAGCATCTGTCCAATCACAGGGATATTTAAATAAAGACGAGTTCTAGGAAAGTTTTTGTATCTTTATTTTGGGATTATTTCAATATTTGCACCAGCAATAAAAGCGAGTCTCATAGATCTGAGTGTGCCGTGTTTCTACTCTCAGGCTGCTCATCAGTGGTTTTATAGGTTTAATGTACACTTGTGTTTCTTTCCACTAAAGAGTATGATCATAGGTTATTCTGACTACATGAAGAAAAAACCGACACTGGGAACAGTTTATAATATTTTAATCTGCAACACTTTGAACAACAAAAATCCCTGTAAACATTACAAAATCAGCACCTGTGTGATCAGAGGAGAGACGTGGTCCTGTTGACAGGAAGAAGAAAAGAAAATACACCTGCAGCTTTCAGTTCGGGGAGAGCCGAGGAGCACCGC
>NW_005187843.1:219363-221505 GCF_000239375.1 Pundamilia nyererei
CGACGTGGGAACCTGCGGTGAAGCACCAGGTTTCAGAGGCCCTGAAGTCTCCCGACGACTACAGACGACACTCCGCTCTCTGTGACGTTTGTAATAAATTACAGGTGAAGAAAAGGGAGGTGGAGGAGGGGGGAGGCTGGTATTGCTACGAGTTGGTCTGACTTTGGGGTCTTTCCGAGCACCAGAATTCCCACAAGAGAAGATTCACATTGTGGAGGAAGAGGAGGAGGAAGGATCAGGGAGAGTGCAGAGGAAGGAGTTTTTCAAAGTAAAACTCAAGTCACTGAATTATCTGACGATTTTTTTAAGCTGTTCAAATTCAAACAGTCAAAATCCAACTGAGATGAATTAAAGCAGAGACCTCAGACTGAGCTCAGCTTCAGCTCGAAACACTGACGGCTCGTTAGTGCTGTGATTACATCCTTAAGTTAAAGGTGGTATACACAAGATAGAAAACGCCTCAAAGGAGGCAGAGAGGATGCTGGGAAAACTGTGATTAAATGTGCGTAAGTCAAATACAAAAAAAGACTTGTTTCCTGATTAACAGAGGAACCTCAGCGCGCTGCTGAGGATGCTGGGAAAACCCGACCCGAGTCAAAAAGCACTCGGACATGAAACTGAGGCTCCGCCCAGATTTGAAAGGCTCGCCCGGCGGCTGCGGTCACGTGCCTGGCTGAAGGAAAGCGGGCCGGCTTAGTTTTCACGTAAGCACCTGAAGCAGAGGCGGCGTCACAAAGCAGAGTCACGTCCAGCTGGAGGCGGACGCCGAACCTCGCTTTTCACGTCGCGGTGTGTGCGAGTCACACGGCCAGAGGAATCGGAGACTGATCGAGAACGAGGCCTGGGATTCGTTTGGAGCAAATTCAGCACAAGAACAACCACAAGAGCGACTCTACGACACGCTGCAGGACATCTTTAGGATGGATCACATCACGAGAGCCTAAACTATCAGTTTCACCTGAATCTTCATCAGTTCATCAGCCTCTGATGAAGATCTCACCCACGGCCTTGGATTACTTACACTAAAGTAACTAACACACAAACCACTGAACTACAAAGAAACGGTTTTTCTCTACAGATCAAACATTAAACATCAGAACTGCCCGTCTTTGTTTTTCTGTACAGTCGTCTCTGAAGGCAGCGCGTAGACGTTCGTTTAAATGTGGACACACGGAGACGGCGTCCCGTCACTTTTATCACCGACTGGTTTAGTAAACATGCACATAAACGTCTGAACCTGGACAAAGTGGAACAATCTGGACTTTAAACGAGTTCGAGTCCCTCGGTCTGCAGCGTGACGACGCGCCGGTGATCGCGTTTGTTTCGGCTCGTTAGTTTTGTTCCTTTGGAAAAAATGAACGTTAGCACCAGATCGGCCGCTGATGGAGAGCCCGGCTGGGACAGTCAGAGCGCCCTCCACAGTGGTTGCTTCGCACGCCACCGCAGCACCACAAAGCCGCTTCTACTCATGCTCAGAAGTCGCTGCAGTGTGGCGGTTAAGGACACGAGTGAACGATGGCGTCAGGTTTTAATCATCGTGTTGAAAATACATCAGTGCTCAGAGGGAGAGGCTGAGGATTCGAGAGCATGTCAGAGGTGCGACACCTGCTGTTCAGTGGGCGTGTCCAGCAGCTCCGACTCAAGCAAACCTGCGTCTCCGACAGATACCTGCTAATTAATGCCAGCAGCACTAATATCTTCAGTTGAGCCACAAAGATGTTTTAACTGCATTAAAAAAGCTCCAAACTGCACAAACATGATCCAGAGGTTCAGGTCACAAACTTCAATTACAGGCTCACCTGTTAAATAAGCCACACCCCCAAATTCTAACCCTAAAGAAAATCCAAACAGGCGAGTTAAACAAAAGGACCGACTCACTTCAGGAGCCTCGAGTGGAGATCACACTGATGTCAGTCCTGGAGGGTGATGTCTGATCTGAGCATTTCCCAACATCAGCCCAGTGAAACCAGTGAGAATGAGCTACACGCCCCACTCCACGTTAACTTTCTGTACTATTTACAGAATGGATGCTAACTGCTAATCTGAGCCTCCGAGCTCGGCCTCTGGGCTCCGTCTGTGCTGTTAGCAGTCACTAACCGTTAGCCAGCAGTTACCTGTCTGTGGGTGCACCTGTGCACCTGC
>NW_005187843.1:222862-235239 GCF_000239375.1 Pundamilia nyererei
CCTGGATGACAGAGAACCTTTGCACACAGACCAAAAGCTGCGTCTGTATGAGAATCAAAACTAAACAAACCCTCCAATACAAAGACATTTAAAGTACAACACGAAGAGCTCTGAGTGAGACACTGACTGCAGGAGATGTATGTAGATGAAGGCGTGTTCAAAGCACTTTGAAACATTAACCGAGCTGTTCTGCAGCTGAGACCTCCATGTGACCCTGACCTGTTTTACCACAAACACAGCAAAACTACTTTCATGCAGAGTTAACCAAAAAAAAAGCGATGATCACACGGTCACAGCCTCGTCTCCATCGTCACTCAGATAAAACCTCAGGACTCTCTCAGTCAGCGATTTGACTTTTTCTTCACTGACCTGTAGTCGAAGAAGAGCTCCTCTCCGGTCTGGATGGCTCTCTTGGCAAAGATCCCGATCCTGTGATCGCCGTTCACCATCATCACTGCAGAGAGGAGAAGCAGAGTTACCACAGAGAGGCAGGAAGCAGCAGGAAGCTCCCGCGACCTGGTCTTTGTACCTTTTGCATAGCAGTTCGGGTTCACCGAGTGGTTGGCGAAGCGGATCTTGTTGCCTTTCCTCGTGGCATCAACAACAAAGTCTGGAAGGAAGAGAGCATTTCTGACTTTATCCTCAAAAACAAGAGTGGAAGAATTCATTTATTCAGCAGATCAGACGTGTTTGAGCTGAATGCAGTAAAATAAAGAAGAAAGACCTCAGATGTAACAGATATAGTTATCCGTGCTGTGTTTTACCGTTGTTCAGGTTGAACAGGAAGCTGCACATGTATTTGTCGTACACTTTGCCTCTGCGGTCGGCTTCGTCCTGAGAGATGATCTGCAACAGAACGTGTTGGACGTTTAACGCGCAGCTGTGAGCACATTTATTCAGCTGTGACTCCAGCACGTGCACGGCCCTTTGGGACATGGCTCCACACAGCGGGGAGCTTGACTTTAGTAAATGAAGTCACCCAAAAACACATTACAATGTAAAACAATAAGACAAAACAGGATACAGTTTTCCTCTGCAGACACCAAACCTTCCTTTAGCAATGATGTAAATGGCCTCTGGCAGCCCTCTTGCAGTACCGTCACAGCCCACCAGAGGCCACAGTGAGAATCGCAGCATCAGATCAAAGATTCTTCAACTTCTAACCAGGTCTAAAAAAGCAGGTTAAACGACCACCATCAATCAGCCGTACCTCTCCACAGTACTCCGAAATGAACTCGTTTTTCTGCACCGGCTCTTTGATGAAGATGCCCCAGCCGGCCACGTCTGACGGAGCGAGCAGGAGGTGCTGAGGGACGGGAACAGATCAGACGTTTGATTTCACAATAAAACGTTTTGTTTTTAGTGAACGATGACTCAAAGCTGCACGTGTTACCTTCTTGGCGCCTCTCTGGATGGAGCAGTTCTTGCAGGACACATTCTTGCTGTCCCAGTGGTCGGCGGCGCCGCAGGTCAGGCAGAGGTCGGGGTCGCACTCCCTCACTGCCAGGTAGCAGGGGCACTGCTTGGTGTTACACTGAGCTTTGCAGCGGCAGCCCGGGAAGCGGTTCTGACCTGCAAACACAGGAAAAGCAAACCAGTGAAAACACACTCAAAGAAGATTGGTTACTTGGTTTTTCAAAATAAAAGTTCTTACACTCCGAGCTGCACTGGCAGAACTTCTCACAGAAGTTTTGCGCGGTGACGCAGGGACACGAGGAGTCGCAGGGCTGACGGGGGTGGTCACATGGCTGGTAGTTATACACGTGATTGGATGAGCCATCTGTAAGAGGTCAGATGTGGCGTTTAAGAACAGAGCGAGTTGTGTGCTTGTGATTTCTCTGAACAGCATCAACGCCCGAGCTTTGCTTCCAGTCGTCCATCTTCCTTTGGTTTAAACCTTAATGTCCAACCTTCCACCAACAAACTTTGTGTGTGAACACCGTAAAACAAAAACGAATGAATAATTTCTCCTTTTAAAGGGAGCAAACATGACAAAAAGTAGAGACGAGGAAAATGTTTGTGCTTCTGCACAGGTAACACGGCGCCCCCTGCTGACCATTATAAAGAAAGCAGGATTAAAGTACTTCCAGTTTGACTTGATCTCACAGACGTGTCAGCAGATATAAACTATTGTAAACTTTTGTGCTGCTGTGACCTCTGACCTTTCTTCAGCTGGATCTTGCGGCAGTGAGTAGCCCACAGTCTGTGCTTCCTCTTCTTCTTCCTCGGCGGCGTGTCCTCGTCTTCAGCGGGAGCGCGAGCAATGATGGCCGACTCCTTGACCCTGAACTCGTAAACCTGCAAGACCCGGTAAAGACGGCGAGTTAGACCGAGTGTGATCGTGAAGCCAGGGTCAGTTAAGACGAGCTGAACCAGACGGCGGTGAGTGCGATGAACCGGCAGCTCACCTGTCTGCAGGTCTTGGTGCCTATGAGCCGCGCGATGGCGCAGTAGTTGTCGTAGTACGTCCCGATGAGGACTCTGAAGAGAGACGCCTCAGCGCCGCTCCACTCCACCGCTTCGGCCTCACCGGACAGCTTCATCTTCACGGGAGTCTGACACCGCGAGTTTCCCTCTGCACACATCAAATCAACACTGAGGACGTTTCCAACGCCGCAGGAAATAAACCTGCATTTGTGAGGATCTTGACAGGTCATAAACGAGGGTCCTACTTTCAGGGAAGGGTCTAACAGACAGCAGTGGCAAAGGTTTGTGTCACAAAACAAGGAGCGCGATGGTCTCGTGGCTGAAACTGAGCTCGCGTAAATTTCCTCAGAAGGACAAACATCTCCGAGGGATCGAAGATAAACAGCCGAGCAGTGCAACCTAAAGTTCGACTGCCAAGAGAAATAATCTTTAGATAAAACCATGAATAAAACAAAAAGGCTTCTTATTACAAACACTGATGTCACAGTGACTCCTGGTCAAATCGATCTCTTTGAGCCTAGATTTAAATAACTTCAAATGTCTCCGTGCACCAATATGATCGAAGTACAAGCGTCACATGACCACGTGTGCCTGCACTGCATGAAGACTCACTGCTGCTGCTTTGCTTGCAAACTAGTTTGTGCAGTGATGACAGGAAGGAAGGAAAAGAGTGAGTGTCATAACGTTGTATGAACTCCAGGCCGTTATTGTCGTCACGTCTGCTGTTTACATCGCGTGTTTGTGACTTTATCTGCAGCAGCTTTGAAGTGCAAACAATCATCTGTGATCTGTGCTGTCAAACAAACCTCCCACAACAAGGGGGCTGCATGCAGAGGGGAAGACCCAGCTGGTACCAAGAGCATCGCTCCAGCGTTCAGCCTCTCATCGGTGAACCGCAGGCACGGTGCAGGTTACTGCACGGATGAAGAGATGCTCGACTCAAAGAGCCTCACAGGAGCAGCAGGATCTCTTCTACAGTCTGGGCTGATCACAGTTTTAAAGTCTTGATGAAGCAGCAATGTTACAGTCAGAAACAGACATCACTCCAGCTGGTGGTTTTTATTTATCCAAAGTCCTAAATTAGCATCAAATGAATGTGCCTGCCGTTTGGGAATCGCCCTCCTCAGAGGAAATAACTTTAACTTCCCAGGAAAAAGAATTCCTGAGAGATCAAGTTTGAGGTTCTCTGGCTGTCTCTGTGCTCCAGTGTTCAATTCTGCTGCCAATTCCTTCAAAGATCTATTAAAGACAATAAGGGACATAACAGAAGTCTTAATGTCCCATCAGAGCTGTAATTAGAACGGCGAGGGAGGAGATGTGATGTCAGCTTTTTAATAGCTTCATGAAAATAAACAGAACTGCTGCTGCGTCGGCAGATTCATTGACTCTCTGAGGTCATCGCTGCTCTGAAGCCTGAACTTCACAGGCAGAAACGTTCCTGGTAGGTTTGATGGACAAACAGAGACTCTGCGTCTTCTCTGCAGACGGACGTCTGTAACCCTGTTAACATTAAACTTCTACCATCTGCACCTGAGCTGCTGGTGGTCTCGTCCTTCTTGTCCTCGTCGTCTTTGTCGTTGTCTCGCTCGTCCTCTTTGCTGCCCTCGCGGTCGCTGTCCGTGTCTTTGGTTTCAGAGGACACCGTGGGGGTGCTGGGCCGGCTGTTACTGTTGCTGTTGGGCAGCCGACCGCGGCGCCGGCCCCCGTTACGCTTGGAGGGCGTCTTTGCCCGCTCGGTTCCCACGCCTGTGGCGTACTCCCTCATCATGCCGTCCTGAGGGAGCAACAGGAAGAGTGTTAATAGATTTTATAACTTTTCTGTTTCAGTTTAAAAGAAAAGCAGCGACTCGCCTGCACCAGGTCCATGTAGCAGTCGACGCCACACGGGTTTTTGTCCACCAGGTTCTCCAAGTTCTTGCGCTTGTACGTGTTGGGAGTTGCATGGAAAGCTAAGAGACACGAGAGAGAGAGATGAGTGCTTCTAGGAATTCAACAGCCTCATCTGTCAAACAAGCAAAGACTCCGACCTTTAAAGATTTTATATCATGCTGTCACTGCCAACAAAAACAAACTCAGGTTGGTGCCAATATCAAAAAAGGCTGCTGGCGTTTCAGCGTCGATCACATGACGTGTCGAGCAGCGTTTATAACACCATCAGCACAGAGTCGAGCCGATGCTTTTTAGGATGTGATGTTTTATTCTTTACTTTACTGACACGATCAAACTAAAGGAATCATTACAAGTTATTTTACGACTGTCACATTTTTAATGGAAAGCTTTGAGGCCATTTTTATACCCAAGACTCTTAAAACTGGCTGGACTACGAGTTATGTGAGGTTAGAGTTCTTACTTCATTAAAACTCCAAAGATAAGGTTTGATAACTTTTGGGGAACAGAGTGAACTTCTTGGTTTTCAGATGGAAACATATCAGAGAAAGTTTGATTAGTACTGATGAAGGTGAGCTGCAGATGTGATAACGTCACTCTGCAGGCTGATGTGACCACATCACAGTGACAGTTACACAGATGTCTGAGGTAGCAGTCCAGCCTGTATAACCAGGAACTGCTGTGAAGTGTATTTATTGTGCACTAACGGTGGAGGAAGCAGTCGTATTTGAAGCAGCGTCTGCAGAACAGAGTGTGGAAGGAGTGCAGGCTCTGCTCGCGCTGCACGGAGCGAGCGTTCGGACCGTCGATGTTCGGCGTGCATTCAGGCGGCAGGGCGCCGGGCAGCTGCTGCTCAGTCAGCTCCTTGTACCTGCGAATACAAACACGCACACGAGAGATCAAATTTACTTCAGTCAGATGAACGCAGTGAGACAAACACACACGCATCACTGATTTATCAGGTTAAAACATCCCATCAGTTTGTTACTGTAAAGCTGCTCTGTGCTGTAACACTGTCTCACAACACAGACCTGAACGTAAACAGGAAGCACCTGGTGTTGTGTAACAATGGATTTAAGAGTCACACCCACAAGAACTAAAGTCTGCCAGGTTAAAGATATAAATCCATAAACCAAAACAGCAGATTTAAACCCGCCCCCCTCTCCTCCTATAACATTTAACATGAACAGATGTTGATATTAAGTTTATTAAAGTACTCCACAGCTCTGCAGAGACACTGATGAATGCAGTACAGTGCACACACACACACACACACACACACACACACACACACACACACACACACACACACTGAGATTTGCTGTCACAACAACAGAGGAGCTGTGAGTCAAAGTTCAGCCACTAAATATTCTGGTTTAGTACCAAGTGGGTCAAAACAAAAGAGCCTGACTCCAGTCTGCACTAATGCTCCAGCTAACACATGCACGAGGTTTAAATGTTTCTGAAAAATGATTTAATATTCATGAACTGATCCAAATTAACGTGATGTGTTTAACCCTTTATGGCCGCTCATTTTGTGCGACTCTTTTTAAAGCGGTAGAAGTGCAACCACGTAAGCTAGCACAATAATGGTTTTGCATATGAAACTGGAGGAACTGTACTTACAACTTATGCCAGTTTCCCCCTTCAGAGCCTTATAAGCCTATACTGGTGATTTTCTGTGTAGTTTCTGGGATGATTAGAACATCAAAGACTTCTGGAAATAGTTTATTTTGTTGCACACGCTGCTTTTTTTTGCAAATTTGCATTATTATATTAAATTTCCTTTTTCCTGTAGTATATAAAAATTGGTGTAGCTCAAAAATAAAACTATGAAGACACTCAAAACACATTTCCTGTGGTTGGAAACTATAACTATCTTTTTGCATTGCAAAATTTTCTCTAACAAGAAATGTGTGTTTAAAAAAAAAAAAAAAAAAAAAGAAGTAAAAATGATTTTCAATTTTTTTTTTAGTTCATTGCACTTTTGGCTATTTTTGTAGTTGCTATGGACTTAGTGCAATCATATTATTAGAATCTGGTTATAACGGTTGTACTGAGGTATAGAAACTTAAACTACTCCCAAAAATGGCTCCACAGCATGTAAAATATAAGCTCTGGTGGATTTGGTTCTGTGGTAAGTCTTGAAGTATTAAATTGAAATTAAGTCAAATCTCAAGTTTAGTATTGTACAAATACTTTAAAGTACGTATAAGACCAACTGCTGCTCTTATATTTTGTATATATTTTACATCGTAATCAACATTTTAAACACTTAAGAACAGGTTAATGTTGTTATAATTAAAAGTCTGTTTGCTCAGGCATGAACAGTAAATAAACAACATTCAAGTAAACAAACAGAAAATATGGAACAGACCATCAGCTAAACAGTTATTTTAAATACTGGATCATCCTGAACAACATCAGTATTACTGATAAACATCTTTTTAAAAGCAGCTCATGACGTCTGTGTGTGTTTACAGAATGAATCAAAGTGGTCCTGAAAGGCTTCCATGACATAAACAGTCTGAAATCAGACCTGTCCTGATGTTTCCTCGTACAAAAACGTGCATCGCCCTTAATGATGCACGCCATCATCAGTTTGTCTCAACATTAGCACTCATCTGTGTGTGTGTGTCCTCTTTAGCTCACACATGAGACAGCCGCGGCTGTAGGAAGCACACATCCGACGTTCTGGCAAAATTAACAACCACCAGGACAACATCACGCCTGAGTCCATCTGAGCAATGACTGGATTCATCGTCTCCAGTGACACAACATGCAGCAATCTCAGCACCAACTGGACTTTGAGTTCCAAACACCAGTGAGATCACCTGCTGTCAACACGCCCTTTAAAGTCATCGCCTCGTCCCATCTGACCAAAGCGCCAAAACAGGACTTCTTGAAATCTCTCGAGAGGAGATCAACTTGAAATCAGGTGCTTTTTATGTTCATGGATAAATTCTTTGACCTTCTTTCATGACACATATTAGAATGAGTTCCTCTGTTATCGTCACAGCACCGACTCACTCGCACACACACAAACCCACTGACTTTTCTTTGAGCTCCTCGGGGGAGCCCTTGTCGGGGAACATGGAGGAGATGGCCTCAAAGATCTTGTCAGAGGGAAACTTCTTGCTGGTGTCATTGTTGGTTCGGCCTGGAGACGACACACACACGCTTTCCATCAGGACACAAAACTGTCAGCTGGACCAGAGTGAATGCTACCCCCTTACAGCAGGTCAGCACAAACACGTCTTCATTGGTTATTACACGTTTCTAACTGCAGTACATCTCAGGACTTACTCTCATTGTTAACAAGCCCGTCCTTGCGGGGCTCCTCTGGGTGCTCTTTGCCATCACACACGTCCATCTTGTCCACTTTAAAGTCCTGCTCTTCCTCCTCCTCATCATCCTCGTTGTCACTGTACTGTGCCAGAGCGTTGACCAACTCGACGAAGATCTCGTCGTTGATGAAGCCACACTCTGCAAAACACAACACACAGGATAGTTTTACAGAGCAGCAGAGGAGCCGTTTCTCTTTCTACTGAGACGACGATACAAAGCAAATATTCATCGCACTGTTTTCCTGATGAGACACCACACTGACCAACCACACGAGCACGTTCACATTCCTGGTTTTGCGGCTTCTCTCAGATGTTGAGGGAGGACAGCAAACAGCTGTGCTGCATCAGCTCTCACATTACAAACTGCTGTGCAGAGTTTTGATTAAACGTTTAATCTCTGCTAGTTTTTTCTATCCCACATACTCAGAAATCTCTCTTTCAGAAACTTTGGAGCACGCCCACACAGGAGCCTGAGTTTGACAAGAAGCCACACGAGCACCGAGCAGCACAGGACTTTCAGCTGCAACGATCTGTCACATTAAGTGATACTCAATCGTAATGGAAAACAACCAAAACTGATTACAGAAGGTAATTGTAGAAAAAGTTCATTACTAGACTTCCTGAATTCAGTTTTGTTTTTATTCTTAATGGAAAACTCTGACCGGCACATTTGTTTCGAGTCTGAATGCAAAGTGAAATGTTGATTCCAAAACAACTTTGTTCCTCAGAGCAGTGGCACCGTGACTGCACACAATGTTACGCACAAAATATTTATTTTCTGCACCAATGCTTGGTAGCAACTCATTTTCATAGGGAAATGAGTGCATACGAAAAGGAAGGAAAAAAATCCATCGTCTGTGCACAAAGTTTAACACACCACAGCTAACACATGCTACAGATGACCGACTACCTGAAAAATCCATCGTATGGTTCCAGCAGGTTGAGCTCTCAGGAAAAAGGTGGCTAATGCTAACAAGGCTCCAGAAGCCAAACATCCACCCTGACAGACACTTTGCTTCAACAAAATGACCCATATGTTTATGGAAGCAGCTTAATGCTAACAGAGAGGAGACACGCCAGCATTTCAAATGGTTTTTCCTGTTGCCATGCTAGGTCTAGATCCTGCAAATGAGCTGTTAAAAAATGCAAACACAACAAAAAAAACGATGAAAAGTTAGAGGCTCCTGTGTTCATGTGCGACTCGAAATTATTGTCTTGTTCTTGTTCTGACAAACTGCCGCCGTACAGTCGTTTTTAAACCATTTTTCTGCTCTTTACATTAAGATCCACAAACAAAGCGCTTTGATCCATCAGCTGATTAGTCACATTTCAGTAACTGTTTTTGCTGCCTTCAGACTGAAGGTGAAGTTTCATTAATTACTACTTTGGCTCTCAGACCATTTGCTCCTGTGCCCACTGACCCTCACCTCTGTCGCCGTGGACTTTGCCGTCATAGTTCTTGATGAGCTCTTCGATGAAAGTCCCGTCCTGGTCGAGGATCTCGTCTCCCATGTAGGGAATGTTATGGAGCACCGTCTCATCCTCCACCTGCAGGAGGAAACCCAGAAACGTCACACACAGCTTCTCAGCCACTGTGACTGTAGTATACTGTCCTGAATCCCAGCCTCAGCTGTTCACAACGTGCAGCTTTTAAAGCTTTGTACGCACCATGAAGTTTTGCTGTAGCGGCGACCAGGAGTACATGACCGGGACCGAGGCCACGGCGTTCAGAGTCTTCAGGGGGATGACCTGTCGAGGGAACTCGGAGAAGCCGCTCTCCACGGTGCACTGCAGAGGAAGCGTGCGTTACAGTCAGGACACCGCCCTCTGAGCCTTTAGAGTATTTTTATTTTTGATATCAGTATCAGCCGCTCACCTCTCGAGTCCCTCGTAAGGAGCTGACCGACGTCATGATGTGGACGGGCTGGATTCGCCGGGTTTTCCACTCCTGGTTCAAAATGTCAGTTCGCTCCATGATTTTCTGACGGTTGCTGTTGAACATGCTCTGTGACAGTTAAAGGAAATTTATATCAGTGCACAGAACAAAACACAGGGCCAGCTTCACTCTCCCTCACTGTTACCACCCGCAGAGATCGTACCTGTGCAGGTGAGCCAGGTGACCATTTTAGCAAATAAACAGCACGTGCTGAAGCCTTTATATGGACCTTCAGCTACGTAAACTTTAATTTGGATCAGCTTTCATTTTAATTTCTGACGGAAAAAGGTTAAAGGAGCCATAACGTCACTAACGAGACCTAAATCTGTGAGAAACTGCTGCTGTGAAAACAACTTCAAGCACTGAAAACGTTACGTAGTGAGACAAAAGCACCGTCATCCATCAGACTCCTGATAACCATCTCTTCTCCATTTTAACACCATTTAAAGGACAACTCTCAGAGAGCCAATCACAGAGTTTACAGCCCCAGCTGGTCTAATCAGTCAAAGCAATCACCGGCCCAAACACCGTGGGACACTTCCTGTTTCCACTTTCATGATTAAAAACTTTGGGCGAATAAATAAATCTATTCTTTACCCCAAAACGGCAAAACAACCTCAGCAAGTGCTCTTAAAAAAAATAAAAACTGTAGTCAAACAGACCCAACTTCTCTTAATAACTGCAGCATGAACGCTGCTGTGTGTGTCTGTGTGTGAGTGCGTAAACAAACCTTGACCTCGTCGGCCCGTCTGAAGCGTTTCAGCTGCCGAAGCCTCATGTACTCAGACTTCACCCTCCTCTTCCAGCAGGCGGGGCCTTTCTCCGAACGCTTCCCAGTCAGCACCATGATTCACCTGCAGCCAGACAGGAAGATATTAGGGATCCTGAACACGACACCTTCATGTCTCATATTTCACACTTTTCTTGACTGGACTGTGGGACCAAAACACTTTATCTATATAATTTAATAATTCAGGCATAAAATGTTCCTCTTGGCACAACCCAAACTTGGATCTGGTGCCCAGACATGCAAACCAAACATTCATTTGTTAAGATAATAAACTTCACCTCGAGTCCAACAATCAGAGCCAACCTCTGATTTTCCTTCTTTCAACAGCTGATGTAAAAATGAGATGCTGCAAATCAAACGTCTGAAACCTCGCTGCCAGCATTCAAACGCCTTCTGTTCAATCTCACGTTACCATTCAAGTACCAACCCCGGAGAGATTCAAGCACAGGTGGATTACTTCCTCGCACCTCCTCTGCCAAGTCCTCGTTCTCATCCTTTCTTTTAATGACTGTGTGAATGACAGCAGTCGTCTGTCGATCCATCTGCTGCCTGGCAGTCAGTCAGTAACCGTGAGTCTCTGACTCAAACCTCACACTTCAGATTAGACGTGACAGACGGCCGTCGTGGAGATGTGGACGACTGAACTGGCCTGACACATTTCACAGCACAGAACATAAAGAGAGATACACTGAAGCCCCTTTGGACAAGTTAAATGTGCTGGGATGTTCACACAGTAAACTCACTGCTGTATCTTATTAGTATTTAAAACATGGACAGATTATTAGGCACCATCTCAGTAATGCATATAATCAGTATCTAAACAGGCGATTAGAACCTTATTTAAGGGTTGGATTTGCGCACAAAATAGAGCAAGACTATCACTGAGTCAATTTAATCCCGTACGGATTAGGGTTGGGTGATTGGACGAATATATGGACTATTGACGATGGGCTCAGCCTCAGTGGGAACCAGATCCAAGTTTTTACAAGAGCCATTTATTTATTTACCCATGAGTAAGTTTGCTAATAATAATGGAGCTAATAGAAGCAGTCAACAGCAAAAAAATGAATAAATAATAGCACCGTTTTAACAGCGCCCTCTTTCATCTGCGAGCAAATGCCCCCACCTCAGAGTGCGCCCAAATGCTTGTTGATGGAGCTGCAGAAGCTGGTGATAGCCTAGCACAGTCAGCCGGATGGTGGACACGTACATGCTCATGCAAGTTAGTCGTGCTTGAGTACTTTGCTCACACTATACGTCTGGTTACATCCTAAGGTTCACCTCTTTCATCTGGTTTAAAGCCAAAGAAATCCCAGAATGGTGACTTTATATTTTTTTGTGCTGTCAGCGCTAACACGCCGTCATCATGATTAACACGATTAACAATTAACCCATCTGGATCCCAGACTGAGTCAAAATCCCTGAAATGTCCCCGTCAACGCATTTCGGCAGTTTGTCCCAATTTTGTTCATTCTGCGCTCCAGATGTGTTGGGAGCGTTAACGATTGTAATTGTGATGACCGCGTTCAAGCCGTGTTAACGCTGACAGCGTTTTTTTGGGAAACTAGTTTGTCCATGTTTGGACTTATTCTGTGTTGTAAACGCACGAATCAGTTCGTACATGATTACTTTGCCCCGCCCATTAAAAAGTGTGTGCATGCGTGAATATATCGCCCATCAGTGATTGTTGGACTGACGATTGGAAAATTGTGACATATCGCCCAACCTTAGTACGGATATACCGGGATTGGTAAACTGTGCTTGGTTTTCCTGTACAGATGTGAGGGAAAAAAAATCACCAACAATGCTATAAAACCATTTTCTAATCAGCCTGTAAATGTCTGAGAATTGAGGACAGCAGCTGCTGGACTTTCTGGAGAGGAATGTTTTCCCATTCCTGTCACAGGATTCTAGCTGCTCAACAGGTCTGGATGGTCTTTGTTGTGTTGTTTGGTTCATTATCCTCCAAACGTTGAGCATGAATTATGGT
>NW_005187843.1:235663-243190 GCF_000239375.1 Pundamilia nyererei
ACAAATTTCTAACGTTTGGGACTCACGAGAACAGTAAGAGCCATTACCCACAAATGGAGAAAACTTGGAACAGCAGTGAACTTTCCCAGGAGTGCATGGCCTACCAAAATTATTCCAAATTACTTGGCAGCTCACCCAGGTTGTCACAGGAAAAAAACAAAACAAAACAGAACAACATCTAAAGAACTGCAGGCCTCACAGAAAATATTCTGGACTGATCAGACAAAAGCAGAACTTTGATTCCCGTTACATCTGTCATCAAACTAACAGCACATCATCAAAAGATCATCTTATCAACATTCAAACAACGTGGCAGTATTAATGATGGTCTGGGGCTGCCTTAGGACCTGGACAATTTGCCACAATTAATGGTACCATAAATTCTGCTCTATCAGAAAATCCTGGAGAAGGACACTTAGTTTATGCAGCAGAACAATGATCCAACACACCAGCAAGTCCACCTCTGTTGCTTTGGAACAATCTTCCTCTTCACATCAGAGAGGCTACATCAGTGCCGGGTTTTAAATCCAGATCGAAGACCTATTTTTATTCTCTGGCTTTTAACTCTGTGGGTGACTGACACTTTTATTCATTTTATTGTCTTGCCAAGTTTCTATATTATTATTATTTATTGTTGTATTGTTCAGCACTTTGGTGTGTTTTTAAAGTGCTATATAAATTAATGATTATCATGAATGGTTCAAAAAACCCAAAATGCATGTTTTGGAGCAGACCAGTCAAAGTCCTGACTTAAATCAGACTTAAATAAATCACTGCAAACATTTGACCTTCAAGAGTTGCAGATCAAGTTTTTAGGTTTAGTGGGCAATTACTTTTTTTCACAAGGGACCAGCTTGGTTGGTATAGATTTATTTCTCTTAATAAAATAAATCATTATTATTATTCGTTTACAAAATGCATTTTCTATTTACTCAGATTATCTTTTGTGTAATAATAAAAATGTATTGACGACCTGAAATAAGTAACTGTGACAAATGGAAAAAAATAAGAAATTGTGAAAGGGGGAGTTAATTTATCACAGTTCTGTATATCATTCTTTTATGTACAGTCTGTGGACGAACAGCAGCCACTGTCACCTATAAATAAACAGCACAATAACCACCATCTTACCAAGCTTGTCTCCCCTCACAAACCCAGCACAGGTCGGCCTCCATCCAAAACCTGCCACATGACTCTCAAGATGACTTTTGACTAACAGGTGAAACTCAAGCTTCCTGTCATGTGTCAGCGGCACAAACTTCTATTCTTTTTGTTCTAGGCGATGTTATGAGTTTTATGGTGAGGGAAGTGGTTGAATATCGCCCCCGCAAGGCTTCTAGGCAAACAAGAGGGAAGCTTTTTTTACTTTTATCAATGTGACAATCTCCTAACTTAAGGTGACACTTACTTTTACCACCACCTCCAGCCCCAGTTTCACAATAAAACCCTCAAAAGCTTGAACAAAAAACGAAAGAAAATTAAATGAGAGGTACTAAAAATTATACATCAAAAAACTGTACCAGCCTTTTTCTGTGAGCTAGCTTCGAGCTAACGATAGCTTGCGGATGTCGTGCCAAGTTTGGCTCCCCTCAAAATGTGCTTCCCCTTAGCCCAGAAACAGGCTCACAAAGGTCCCAAAACACGAGTGGACGGTGGATCCATCGGAATGATTACCCTCCTCCGAGTGATTTTAAAAAAAACGACGGCTTCTTTATAAGCTAGTCAATATTTACGGGGATACAAGAATTGGCACGGTACCCCGGCGAGCTAGCTAACAGTTGGCGAGTTAACAAAGATTGAGGCGCCCAAGAGCACAAAGAGCAGCCCACAACAAACCCCCGTGAACACAGCCACGGACACTGACAGCTTCTCTCACCTCCACCCGAGCCTCTGGCCTCATCCAACGGAGCGATCCGGATCGATGCGACAAACACGGGCAAAGTCGTCCTTTGTGCTGCAGATTAGCTCGCTCCGTGTTACGGCTAGCTGTAACGTTAGCTCGGTGGCTAGCTAGCAGTTTAACTCAGGAGGAGGGAGCGACCGAGCTCGCGCAACACCCGGCTTCACGCACCCAGAGCCGGTAAATGAAATAACTCACACCGGCTCCTTCGCTCCAAGGCTGGTTAGGACACAGAAACTGTGCGTCTACGAGGGACAGTCGCACCGTTTGGTGTCAGCCTGCTTGTAAAAAGTTATTTGGATTTCAATGTTTCCGCCTAGGCAACAGCGACCCTGTTCAAACTGCTCCTCCGCCTCACCGCCCACTACGGCTGCGGCGGATTCAAGAGGCGCCAAACGTCTAGGCCAATCACAGAACCCGATGTTAGGGTTTCCTGAGTGAGTCCTACGCGATAGGTCGAATGATATAAAAGTGTAGCCAATGAAATTTGGAGCTGAGCTGGGGGCCCTGTGGCGGGGACATGTGGACAGCTTCTCTTTGTTCTCTCTTGTCAACGGAAGAAAAAACAAAATATGCAAATACACACTTTGACAGTTGAGTTAATAATATTTATGCATCACATTTGAGATCAAAGCGGTGTCTCTGACGCATGACAGCTGTCACAGCCGTGGGGCTAAACGAAAACACTTATATAAAAAAGGTTATCGATGGACTTAAGGGCAGCGGAGAGGCGACAGACAGCGCGTCGTCTCGTGCAGAACAGATCAGGTTTCAGCAGGTGTGTGAGCGTCTCAGTGTGTCCAGAACGAGGAAACATGACGGCTGAACGGGTTTATTGACTGAATGAGAGACTCCAGTGCCACAGCCAGCAAGGGCAAGGGTCTCCAAGTTTATTTAGCCACGCCCCTCCGAGCAGCGATTGGATGACGCTTCGAGAACGTCCACATGATGCATTCACTGCCAGCGGAAACAGAAAATACAGCCGACAGATTAAAAGCATCATTAAAAAACAATTATGTATCATTTCAAATCTTTAAGAGTAGTACAAAAAAATAAATAAAATGTAGAATGTTTTAATGCATTGATTTTTAAACAATAATAATAGGGAGGGAGATGAAGAAAGCAGACTGGAATACTAGGTTACGTTAAACAGGATAAACAGAGAGTGGCAGAAGAATGCAAAGGTCGTCCAGATGACATACCTGATGGAAATGGTTAGGAGAGAGGGTGGTGCAATTCTTTTTTAACTAGATGGTTTAAAATAATCCTGGAGAGAGTGAGAGGATACCTGAGGTATGGAGAAAAAATGTACTTGAATTGTTTTTTAAGAAGAAGGTTGATGTGCAAAGCTGTAGCAACCACAGAGGGATAATGTTGTTGAGCCATACCATGAAGAAATAGTACGTTGTTGAAGCTAGAATAAGAAGAGAGGTGGTGATCAATGAGCAGCAGCATGACTTCATGCTGAGAAAGAGAACTACAGATGTGATGTTTGCTTTGAGAGTGATGGAGAAGTATAGAGAAGGTCTCAAAGAGCTTCACTTTATCTTTTTAGGATTAGAGAAAGCAGATGATAGGGCGCCAAGAGAAGAACTTATGATGAAGTCAGGAGTGGTACGACAGCGCCCTCTGTTGGTCGCTGTGGTGCAGATCCAGGCCTGTTTAAATTCAGTTAACTTAAAAGTTAATTCTGTTCATCTGGACGTAGAGTTTTGTGGGAGAAACGTTTCGTCCAAGTGACTTTTTCAGTCTCAGCTGACTGCGGTTTCCCCAAATCTTACAAACAGCCCATTGTTCCTTCAGTGGGCTGGTTTCAGTCATTATGCAAATGTACTGTTTATAAGATTTGGGGAAACCTGCAGTCAGCTGAGACTGAAGAAGTCACTTGGACGAAACGTTTCTCCCACAAAACTCTACGTCCAGATGAACAGAATTAACTTTTGGAGATTTACTTTCCTGGATGATTGAGAATGCATCAAGATATCTATAGAAATAAGACTCTTGATTCTCAAAGGTCCAAAGTTTGTTTGTGTGTGTGTTTTCAATCAGTAGAAAAAGAGTAATGAATAAAGTTTGTGATTTTCCTGAAAACAGATCCTGCTACTACTGATAGTGTTGGTCCATCTGTTAGTGAGCAGGTAGTGAAAAAAATCAGAGTGTAAAAACATCCTATAAAAATATATTGGATTTATTTATTGGTTTGCAGAGTGTTTGAGAAGATAGTTACATATAAAGATATAAAGCGAAACAAATAAAATTTTCAAAATAAAACAGGAAATGATCTAAGATATACACATAAAACATAAAAGATGAGTGAAGAGACCTTATTGAAATAAAAATGAGAACAAGAGTCAGAGCAAACAAAAGACACAAAGCATTTATTATTTTCCTTTTACTCAAACTTCTTCAGTTTAGTTTTAGGAGTTTCATTTTTACTCTTATTTAAGTTCTTTTTTTTTTCAGATTAGGACTTTTTTGTTTGAATCATTAAAGTTTGAATGACAGAATGCAAAAGATTAAACACACACAGGTACAACAAAGGCTCGTTTCCCTGTGGAGTCAGGTCAATACATCAAACGTCCAGCAGATGGTGATACACACTCAGTTTACAATGGCCAACTGTGCTGCTGCTCCTCCACCTGAAAGCATGTTTGGTTCCAGACTTGAATGTCAAAAACCTTAAAGAGAGTCAAAGACGCACAACTGAGCTTTCATGTCTTTAAAGGCCTCCAAGTTAAAGAAGGCAGTGGGAGAGAAAGCCATGATTCGTTTAAAAAAAGATTTTGTTCTTTTCAAATAAATATCAACGTGAACATATTTATGCAGAGATATCAAGTTAATTAGTAAAATGGGAAATATGTGTGATATGTGTGACTTTTTATAGAAACATGCTGAGGCAAGCATGGACATACAAATAAACCCCCCTCTTGTAGCTCTTTGGAAATGCACAAATACAATTTTATGTCCATTAGATTTTGTGAAAATATCTGTATGGCTGGAGTTTCCTGAGGAGCTTATTGATTTCTGCATTAAGCTGATTCTGTTAGTTAAAATTAAAATGTTGAGAACTGAAATTAAATTATGTGGCAACAATTCAAAGAACAATTTAAAAAAAAAAGGGAAATTAAAATAAAAAAACAATTGTGTACTTTATAACTCTGCATCTTATTCTCATCTATTTATAGCTTTACACAGAGAATCATTCTTTACACTGGAAAGATGAAGTAATAACTGATGTTGTTCTTGGATCATCCTGATCATTGTTTCTCAGAAACCACACACCTGTAGCCACACAATTATGTCCTTCTCATCAGGTTATCCAACTTCATTCCTGCACGCTACAGATCATCTCCTGGCACAATCTGACCTGGACTCTTTCCAGGCCCAGCCACTCCCAGGAGAACAAGTTTTAATCTGATAATTTTCAATAGATGATGAAAACAAACCCACTTAAACTGAGAACAGATGCTTCTTTTAAAAATCGCACGTTTTTTAAAATAATGCTGTTTTACTGATAAAAAGAAAAATTAGAAGTATATTTTACTGTCAGGGAATTGAGTGCAAGAAACTGCAGATATGTCAGCTGTAAAAGAAAAAAAAAGTTTTATTGACAAGACCAAAGTAATTTATATTTACTGTCGATGTGAACTGAGTTATCACCGTAGTACGTCCAGTCTCAAATACCACTCTCTAGCCAAGCACACAGCTAATGCAGAGAGCCCTCCTTCCTCTCGCCAAAGGCAGACCACACTGGATATTTTTCAAAGGAGACGTCTGGACAATTCTACAACCAACAAACTTTCAACAGTCATAGCAAAATGGGTGGCTACAGCTTGCAGGCTCATTAACATTGTGGAGGACGAGGGGCTACTTGAAATAATTCACAGAGCACAGAGAATTATACCACAGAGTCACGTACTTCTGATTAGAGACCTTAGTTTTCACTGGAGCTACAGTATCCAGAGTCGTACGCAGTGAGGAGGTGAAATTATTAACAAGATAATCGACCTCTGTTGGGGTAGCGTTCAGATAGCTGCTCTGCTCTGTGTTGGTACAGGGAATTGAAGATGATAACAGTGGGTGGATTATATTCTTAAACTTAGTTACAGCGCTTTCAGAAAGACATCTACTTTGATAAAGTCTACTCTCCACCGCTGTGTAATCAATAATTGTAAATGTAAATATTTCCTTCAGGTTGTCAGGTGTGCAAAATGTTGTCCAGCTTCATTCCTGCAGATCATCTCCTGTGATGATCTGATCTGGACTCTTTCCAGTCCCGGCTGCACTCAGGAGAACAAGTTTCACTTTGGTGTTTTTCTGTAGAAAAAAATGACTGAAAGTTGTATCAGAAATGAAAAAGAAACACTTTCAACCAGACTGAAACTGTGAGAAAAACAATGGCCTAATACCCCAATGACTTTACAAGTATATTTAGGTGTTAACTATCTCACGAGTCACTGTTACTCCTGTCAGTCACCACGCAGACAAGTTCTTTGTTTACAGATTAATTATTCCAAGTTCACCAGTAGGATCGCTCAGTTGTCAGTCCATCTCATCCTATGCGGTCTTGCTCCAACTACAACTGCGTTTGCCTCTGGTTGTGACGGTGTGGCATGTGTACTTGTTTTTCAGTTCACCCATGGAGTAGGAAAACCTCTCCAGGGCCTGTCTGGTTCTGAGAGGATCCATGGTCCACTTCTGAAGAATGTTGTGTAATATATCATCATGCATGAGGGCGAAATGAAAAAAGAGAAAAGAACAGAAAGTGTGCATCCCCAGCAGTGTTGCCAGCTTAGTGACTTTGTCGCTGTATTTAGCAAGTTTTCAGACCCCCTTAGTGACTTTTATTTTATTTTAAAGCGACTAGTGACAAATCTGGCAACTGTTATTGGTGGCGTATTCATGAAAACTTTTTGATATGAAAGCGCTCTTACTCTCAACTAGCACTGGGTGTTGCCATGGGCATCTCGCCTGTGCCAAAGCACTCACAGGCGGAGGATAGTCCTCCCCCAGCTGCTATCAGGGAAAGAGATGTTCACACCTATGCGCCCAAATTACAAATGAATCACACATGAGTGAAGCCGCTGCTCCTGCACTGACTGTAACGCAGTCAGTTCTTCTATTACTGTTATGCTGTTTTGTGAATCACAAGGTTTAAAAGTACTTATAAACACACACACACACAAAGTAAATCTGCCAGAGTGCCTATTTCGGGTCACTTTATCCAAGACTGGATAAAGGAGCAGGGTTGGAATTGTAACATAAAAAAAACAAAACAATAATTGCTAAAAGAAATTTAATTTGTAGTTCTAAATAAATTCTAAATGCATTTCAGAGGTGTTTTACTTACTTTATGTCTCTTCCACAATGTTATTTCTCACTTCAACAACGTCGGTGCAATTACAATAGCATGACCAATTATGCAAATTAGGCGGAAAAACACGGAGATGCTGATGCATGCTTTTATTACCAGTCGCATTGATTACTGTAATGCCCTGCTCTCTGGTCTTCCTAAGAAGAATATTTCAACTTTACAACTCTTGCAAAACTCGGCAGCTCGTGTGCTGACGAAGACCAGAGGGCGGGCCCACATTACACCGGTTTTAGAATCGCTGCACTGGCTCCCG
>NW_005187843.1:244203-247882 GCF_000239375.1 Pundamilia nyererei
TATTTATGACACTATGTTTGCACTGAAGCACCGCAGCAATTTCCTAATGTTGTAAACCTGCTCAACATTTGGCAATAAACCCCTTTCTGATTCTGATTCTGATAAAGGCAGCGCAACGAAAATAAACTCCACCTAAACTTGGTTTATATCTGACCCAGATAGACTGCAGGTCATAACTTCTTACCTGAAGGTCAGTTCACCTGACACTCGGACCGGCGGCCTCCTCTGGTTTCTCCTCCTCCTGCCTACCCTTCCCTCATCCACCTGCTGACCTCTGTGGAAGCTCCGCCATAGCCACCACCAAACAACTGAGTTATTTTTACACATCGGCCAGCATCTGGCCAATCCACCACCTCTCATTGTCAATGCCGTTACAAAACATAAATAAATAAGTCATCAGCACACTGGGCAAATGCCCGGTATGCCCGATGGCCAATCCAGTTATGCTAACCTGCAACCAAATCTGCAGCTCCAAACAGCAATGTTACGACTTAGATTCAATCTTATAACTCATAACTCTTATGCTAGCTCCCCTCAGTAGCATACTGTCTGAAATATTTGAAGGTTGAAATAATTCTTTAAGTGTTATTTTTTTTGGTATTCTATTTTCACCAAAGTTGACTAAACTCAACACACTTAATATTACTTACGAGGACATTTATTCTCTCCTCATTTTCCTCACATGATAGGTTGGGTGCAGGTTTCACAATGAGCTCACCCGAAACCCTGGCTGATTGTGACTCACACCTGTTTTCACACCTTGGCTCAGAGATTAGGTAGAGGATCATCAGGGGGTCTTTTGTCCCTCTTTGGGGGGAAACTCCCACTGGGTTTAAATCTGCTCCCTTCTCTTGTTTGGCAA
The DNA here is from genome assembly GCF_000239375.1 of Pundamilia nyererei. Lineage (NCBI taxonomy): Eukaryota > Metazoa > Chordata > Actinopteri > Cichliformes > Cichlidae > Pundamilia > Pundamilia nyererei. Next base: position 245,066 of record NW_005187843.1, read on the forward strand.
AATTCACACATCTGGGCTGAACTCATTTAGCCCAAAGGTCAGCTAATCAAAGGGGTGTGACCTCACGCCTGCCACCCAGCAGTCTATGAAGATGAATGGTAGATGATCCTGTGGAGCTTGGGCTGTGAAAAATAAGCCCATGTAAATCTTGTATTTTTCTTGTTTTTTCTCTTTGGATTAGTTGGCGTTGTTGCTGCACTTGGTCACATTACCATGTAAGAATCTGTTCTAAGATGACTTTAAATGTATACATACAGTATAAATATATATATTTATTTTTTATTAAAAAGGATAGGGAGGGCTCAGCCCTGTCAGTCCATTCATACCAGCCGTCCCTGATAGACACACCAGGGATCCTAAATGCTGGCAAATCCACAGAACTTGTAAACAAACAAATGATCACATATATTGAACTCTCTACCGGGTCCTCATCTTTTTACATTTATTCTTCAAGTTGGTTGATTCACACCAAAGAAGAAAAACTCTGTGGAAGCCCTCCAGGATCTGCTTGATAAAAAAAAAATTACCACTACAATATTGTGCTGTTCACCCATGGTGATGAACTTGAAGACTTGGACATAACTATACAGCAGTATTTACTTGAAGCCAAACCAGAGCTCCAACAAGTCATCCAAAGCTGTGGAAACAGGTTCCACGTCTTCAACAACCAAAGCACAGACACAAAGCAGGTGGAGGACCTGATCACGAAGATTGACGACATGGTGGCAGGAAATGGTGGCACATACTACACAATTGCCATGTATAGAGAGGTGGGGGGGGGGGGGGGGGGGGGGGGGGGGGGGAGAGAACTTGGGTGGCATGGTTAAAGAATACAAATTTATAAGTGAACTATTAGAGAATATTCTGCATTTTAATTTCCTTCTTAAACAACAAGACAGTGTAAACAAATAGAAATGTGTAAATTACTTTTGCCTCAACTAGCACAGACTTATTTTTCTCCCAGTGAAAATAAAATAAAATGAATTATGCCAAGGATCTCATGAAGAATAACAAATTTTAAGGATAATTGTGTGCTTTAAGTGTGATGTGCAACTGATAAGTTACTTGTCAGGTATCAGGTGAGTATGGTTAGTTTTTTTTAAAATAGCAGATCTATGTTTAACCATAGTGGCTGAATATGCTTGAACTCAGATTTATGCCATTTAAATGTCATTTAGCAATAAAACTTGAAGTAATGCTTAGTTTTGTTGTACAAAGCCAGGAAAAAACAGATGTTGTGCTTGTTATTAAAAACAAATTTGAAACAATTTTATTTTTAAGGTTTATTCTTTTTTTCTAAGAAGTTAGCTCAGAATCTTAAGATAAGTGATCTCAAAGTACTTTACAAAGTAAGATAAAAAAGTTTTGAGAGAAAATTCTATAATTAACATTCACAGAAATAATTAAATATGCATCTGGATGTGACTAAACCTTATAAATTTGTCTTGTGTCCTGAGAAGTCCTAAATCAACCAAGAAGGAAATTTCCCTTCTTGCTAGGAGCAGTCCGTGCAAAGTTTCGAGGGCAAATTATTTGATTATTCAACAATTTCTTTATATAGAGCCACTTCATTACAAATGTACTATGTACAATACAACCAGTTGCTAAGGTACATTTTTAGAACATTTAAACTCCTTTCTCGAATCAGAAAACTCAGTTTTTAAGTTTATAAGTTCACAAACCTTCTTTCTTCCACCCTCACTATACATTTAGATGCGGGAGGTCTGTCCATCGTCTTCCCCACCACCTGATCCAACTCACCACCAGTTGGTGAACAGTTAACAGCTCAGCCCCTCTCTTTACCTGAGTGTCCACAACATACTGCTGCAGGTCTTGTGATACAATTACAACATCGATCATCAACCTGCGACCTAGGGTGTCCTGTTACCACCTGCACTTATGGACACTCTTATATTTGAACATTGTGTTCGTTATGGCCAAACTGTGATTTGCATCACTTTGTAAATATGAAGACTGGAGAGGGGGTTCTGGTGGTGGTGGTGGTGGTGGTGTGTGTGTCTGTCTGTGGGGGGCGTTATTGTAATGTACTGTTTGAGCTGTCTGTGGATCAAAGAACCCTTTAAATACTAGCTGGAGCCAGCTTCAGCGAGCGTAAAGAACACAATAACAGGACTGTCATTGTGTTCTCTGTTTCCACAGAATACAACCACAGTTCTGTGGAAAATGCTCTGTTGGCTAAGACATTTCCACAGCACTCCTCGTGGCCTCATTCCAAACATTTCTTTTGAACAGATATTGATCATAAAAAAACACCATAAAACATATCCAGTGAAAACCCAAAGGTGTGACAGGTATTTCCCCTTTACAGTCCAACATTATGTGATGTTTGTCAAACCTTTACAACAATACCTTTGTTTCTCCCTGTTGAGCTAAGACCTCTAACAAAATTATGCCATCTAGAAGTTGGTCAAATGTGAAAAGTAGGAGTGGAGCTGAACCCGAATACGGTATTCGGGAGGGCACAAATAGAGTGTTTTTTTAGAAATACTTATTTTAAAAAAAATATGTTAAAAAAATATTTGTATTTACAAGCGCGAGCCACTTCACAAGCACATGGCACAACATAGAAGAGCCACCTCCACGGGACAAGACTCAGCAGTCCATCTGCATCTAAAGGACAAAGGTCACTCTTTGAAGATGCCAATGTTCACATTTTGGACAGAGAGGACAGATGGTTTGAAAGAGGAGTGAAAGAAGCATCTATGTCCACTGTGAGCGACCATCTTTGAACAGAGGCGGGGGTTTACGACACCAACTGTCTGCTATCTATAATCCAGTTTGGAGATCCCTTCCCAG
>NW_005187843.1:247902-263983 GCF_000239375.1 Pundamilia nyererei
GCCTTAACGCCCACTCACATCCTGGGCCATCTGACCTCAGGAATTCGCATGATAGGTTGGGTGCAGGTTTCACAATGAACTCACCCGAAACCCTGGCTGATTGGGACCCACACCCAGTTTCACACCTTGGGTCAGGCGATTAGAGGATCATCAGGGGGTCCTTTTGTCCCTCTGTGGGGGGAAACTCCCACTGGGTTTAAATCTGCTCCCTTCTCTTGTTTGCCAAAATCCCCACATCTGGGCTTAACTCATTTAGCTCAAAGGTCAGCTAATGAAAGGGGTGTGACCTCACGCCTGCCACTCAGCAGTCTATGAAGATGAATGGTAGATGATCCTGTGGAGCTTGGGCTGTGAAAAATACGCCCATGTAAATCTTGTATTTTTCTTGTTTTTTCTCTTTGGATTAGTTGGCGTTGTTGCACTTGGTCACATTACCATGTAAGAATCTGTTCTAAGATGACTTTAAATGTATACATACAGTATAAATATATATATTTATTTTTTATTAAAAAGCATAGGGAGGGCTCAGCCCTGTCAGTCCATTCATACCAGCCGTCCCTGATAGACAAACCAGGGATCCTAAATGCTGGCAAATCCACAGAACTTGTAAAAAAAGAAATGATCACATATATTGAACTCTCTACCTCTCTACCGGGTCCTCATCTTTTTACATTTATTCTGATTATCTGCGGAATTGATGACTGGTGTACATATGAACTCATATGTTTCATTCTGATATATCTCCGAAACTTTGTATGGGACAGTTCAGATAAATCTTTGCCCAGGATGTTGGTTATTAGAGTTTTCTTCAAAGACTTCCCATTTACAAAGATGATGATTGAAATCCTGTCTGTAAAAGAAACAAAATATAAATTTAATACAGTTTAGACAGTTAGTCTCACCTCCAAAGAGAGTGAGTGAGGTGACACAGCTACCTGAAATATGATTACTGCCTGTTAACATACCATCAGTGGAGGACAGTATGTATAAGACCAGTGGTCAAATGTACCTTATTACATTTACTCAAGTACTTAATTGAAGTACAGTTTTAATGCAATTGTAATTTTAAGAATTTCTACTGTATGTGATGCTGTTTTCATCAAAAAAGACAGTGAGATGCATTGAAGTCCTGTCCAGGTTCTCATGTGTTCCTGTTGGTCATCCAAGTCGGTCGATCCCAAAGAAGAGAAAGACTCCGTGGAAGACTTGCAGGAGCTGTTTGGCCCAGAGGCAAACCGGTACATGATCATGCTCTTCAGGAGTATGTAAGTGAAGATGAGCCGGGGCTTCACTGCATCATCCAGTGCTGTGGAAATAGATTCCACGTCTTTGACAACATCAGCAAAGACACAACACAGGTGGTGGAGCTGGTCAAGAAGATTGATGACATGATGGCAGCAAATGGAGTTGGAGGCTGCACCAATGTTGGTTGAAAAGAAGTATAAATTCATACAATCACTGATGCAACAAATCTTAACATTCATGTATATTCTTATGAGAAAGTAACAAAAATGGCCAATATGTGACATCTGCTCTTTGAAAAAACATAAATGAATATGTTTTTCACACATTTACAATCTAGGAAAGGCATGCAATAAATATATTATTATCTAAAACACTGCTTCTGGATTACACAGGAAATTTATGTCCTGAGGAAGTAGCAAAGAAGGTCTGAAAGTTACTGTTTCAGCTCCTATTGATTCACTGAGTAAAAGTACTTCATCATAGCAACACCAAATAACTACTTCTACTATTATTATTATTATTATTATTATTATTATTATTATTATTATTATAACAATAATAATAATTATTCTACCCTCCCTGTACGTTGATGCCCAGTTTGGCAGATAGATAAACAGTTCTTCAAAAGGAGAGGCAAAGGCTTCCAGTTCTCATTGCAGGGTTTATTTGTCTCCCTAATGAAGGCACTGTAAAACTACAAACATAAGAAAAGCATATTAAAACATACATCTGGAACATAATATATTCCTCACATTACAAAGTACAGACTGAAGACTGAGCAACTTGAATTATTGCTGGTATAACCAAGAAAAATAAATGAAAACATGTTAACCCCAAATCCCGCTAGCTTGATGCTAAATCATGATGGAATTTCCTATTGACATGCTAACACAATTAGCATCGGCAGTGCAGCTAACATGCCGGCTTCAAATATGAGAGTCAACAACCCATTTTACATCACATGCTTAACATGAACACAGAATATAATCGTACTTACAAGCATTTATTTCTCATGCTCCAGTACAGCCAACTTCAGAGCTAATATTTTGTGTGCTGGTATCAACTTGGCCAGACTCCATGAACTTTTCCTATATTTACTAGTGGTGGGCGGATCGATCCAAATATCGATAGTATCGATCCCAGGTCGGGATCGGTATCGGATCGATACTAGCATGGTTAGATTGATTCTTTACTTTGAGATCGCTATGCTGTGCTTTCGGCAGAAACGAAACAGCCAGGTTGCTGGACTCGCCGCTCCTGTGTCAGCGGAGAGCAGGCACACTTTGCTCCCCCCTCTCCTTATGTTTCGGTGTTGCGCTGACACGTCACGTGACTTAGACACTTTGGGGGTTATTAAGTTGTTTACATATTAATTATATTTTTACCAATTGTTTTTGTTGTTGAGAATTTTAATTGTAATTTTTGTATTATAGTTTATCAACAGTATTTGTTTTAATTTGTTTACTGGTTTGCGTGCACTTAAGATTAAAAACAAAAAAAAAGATCGCCACCACGGCAGACCCGATGGCATTTTCATGCTTCGCCGCATCATTTATTCTTACAATAATCACACGGTTGCTGTAACAGTACATTCAACAGCTGCAGCTCTCCCACTGGCAGCCGTACACATCACCACCACCAAACCTGCAGCGGCAACGCAGAACACGCCCTGCCACATATCCCCATCGCCCACTTCACCCCACCCCGGGAATCGGCCCGGACCATCGGCGCTTCATGCCCAGCGACGGAGAAGTCTCCACTCTGGCGGTTGCCCGCGCCTCCAGCGGAAGCCCGGGAGCTGGCCTGATGGCCACCCATATGGCAAGCAGCGGCGGCGCAGCAGGAGTGGACGTGAGCCGGGGCTCAGAGGCAGCTGGGCAGGACCATGCAGCCTGCGTGCCGAAGCAGACAGCGTGCCGCCCTCAGGCAGGACCCTTGCGCACCTCAACCTCCATCTCCAGCTTGGCAGGTCCTGCTGGCGCGCTGTCCACCCTTACAGTGATCACCCGGTTGCTGTAACAGTAGCCTACATTCAACGGCTGCAGCCCTCCTGCTGCCAGCTGTACACATCAACACCAAAAACAACAACATCACAAGCAGCGCACAGGTTTTAAGCCGTTGAGGCATGATTGTAGATGGAGTGAAGGTGTGTCCATCTCATCTGCAGCAGCATTGCAGACCACGGCCTGCCACAATAATAAAGCATTTTTAAATTTAATTATAAATAAATTATTTCTCCTAATTATGTCCTGGGTTTTAAGTAATTAAAAATACAAAATGAAAACTCACAAAAAAGACTTAAGGTCATGAAAATTAATTGCGATTTAGCAGTTGAATGAGGCATCCACCTTATTTATTGGAAAGTATCAGTATTGGTATCGACAATACTGGCCCGTATTTGGTATGGGATCGATACCAAAATATGCAGTATCGCACACCACTAATATTTACTAGAGAAAATTGAGTACACAAACCCGCTTCCTCCCCCTAGTGTAGTAGTAAAACAACCTCCGACACTGGCCGCAAATACACTTTAGGAGTGCCATTCTTGACTACCTTCACTTCCACCTTACGTACTCTATGATCTTGGCTAGGAATGGCTTTAATCACAAGTCCAACAGGCCACTCAGTCCTTTTTACTTGCGAATCCTTCATCAGTACAACATCTCCCACTTGAAGGTTTGGCTTCTCTGTTGTCCACTTTCTCTGTGTTTGAAGCGTGGTCAGATACTCCGTTTTCCACCTCTTCCAAAATGCATCAGCGAGTGCTTGGACCCTTTTCCAGTGTTTGTTGGACAGATCATTAACATCAAAATCCCCAGAGGGAGCAGTCACTGTATCTCGTTTCTATGTCAACAACATTGATGGGGTGAGAACTGCCGGTGCTTCTGGGTCAGAAGACACTGAGACCAATGGTCTTGAATTTATAATGGCGGTAACCTCTGCCATCAGGGTGACAAGTGTCTCATGTGTGAGGTACGATGGATTCAGCTTCAGAAGAAGAGCATCTAAGATTCGCCGAGCGATGCCAATCATCCTCTCCCACACCCCACCCATGTGGGAAGAGTGGGGAGGATTGAATATCCAAGTACACTTGTTGCCTTTAAGGTAACCCCTCACCTCAGAGTCTGATGTGTCAAGTCTGAGTTCTTTACAGGCTCCAGTGAAATTTGTTCTGATTGTTTTGTTTGGCCCTCTTATGGCAATGAAACATCTGAGCTCATTGATGAAGCTTGTAGTGGTCATAGTCTCTATAACCTCAATGTGCACAGCTATGGTAGTCAAACAAGTGAACATTACTGCCCATCGTTTACTTTCCGCATGCCCTCCTCTTGTTCTTCGGGCAGTCACCATCCAAGGTCCAAAAACATCCAACCCTACATGAGTAAATGGCAGATCTGGTGAAAGTCTTTCAGATGGCAAGTCTGACATCTTCTGGTCCTCCATTTTACCTCTCAGCCTTTTGCAAGTTACACATTTGTGTATCACACTAGATACAAGTCTTTTTCCCCCAATCAGCCAAAGTCCTGCCAACCTCCCTCTGTGCAATGGCGTCCTTGGTGCGCAGACTGTTCGTGATATCTTCTGACCCATAATGTAGCAATGTGCGTCTTGGGAATGACCAGAGGATGTTTATCGTCAAAAGACATATCGGTTGAGGACATACGGCCGCCAACTCTTAATAACCCATCTTTGTCCAGAAATGGTGTCAGCTTTCGCAGTGGACTTTGTTTTGGGATTCGGTCCCCTTTGGCTAGACACTGCAACTCCTTTGCAAAGGCATCTTGTTGAGCAGTTTTAATGATCACTTTTACAGCTTGTTCATCTTCATCTCCAGTGTTGCCGCCATGTGTATCTGCAACACTCCTTGCCTTTTTGATTAGTGTGGAGACTGCACGAATCAAAGCTCTCCAAGTGGAAAATGTAAGAAACCTTTGAGCTCCAAGTGAGCTTTCTTTAACCATTGTGCTGAAGGTCGTTACTTCAGGGCGAACATCTGGATCCACCTCCGGATGTATCAGCTCAAAGTCATCACTCTGGGGAAGGAGTCCTTGTGAAGGGCTCAATAGAAATGATGGTCCAGTGAACCAATTGGTGCTTTTGAGAGCTGCAGCAGTTGTTGGCCGAGTTCCATGGTCTGCTGGGTTTTCTTCAGTGGTGATGTAATGCCACTGATCTGGACGAGACGACTTTCTGATCTGTGCTATCCTGTTTGACACATAGACATAAAACCTGCGTGAGGTGTTATATATGTAGCCCAGTACTATCTTGCTGTCAGTATAGTACATCACAGAATGAATGTCAATATCCATTTCATCTTGGATGAAGACTGCCATTTCAGTTGCCAAAACCGCAGCACAAAGCTCAAGACGGGGCACGGTGTGCGCTGGGTGTGGGGCCAGCTTTGCCTTTGCCATAACAAATCCCACATGGATCTCTCCTCTTGCAGAAATTGTTTTCAAGTAAGCCACAGCAGCTATAGCAATGACTGATGCATCTGAAAACACACACAACTCTCTGTGCTGAGTCTGTGTGGACAAAGACACTGGAACATATAGTCTTGGAATCTGGAGCTGTTCTTAGTCTTTCATAGAGTCTTTCCAGAGTTTCCAGTGTTCTTGTTTTGAAGCTGGCAATGGCGTGTCCCATGTTGTTCAACAGAGAGGTTTCTCACTAAATGTCTTCCTCCCACTGTGACTGGCACTACAAATCCCAAAGGGTCAAATAAACTGTTCACTGCAGACAAAATCCCTCTTTTTGTCAAGGGCTTCTCCTCCTTCGACACACAGAAGGTGAAGTTGTCTGTCTCCAGATTCCAAATTAGACCTAGACTCCTCTGAAGAGGTAGTGACTCCACTCCTAAGTCTAGATCTTTCAATTCCTTGGCCAAGTCTTCTGGTGGGAATGCTTGCATAACACTGCTGCTGTTCGATGCAATCTTGTGTAGCTTAATGTTTGATTTAGCTAGCATCGCTTGGGCAGTGCGCAGGACACCAGTGGCTTCTGCTTCAATAGGAAAAGATGCAAGTCCATCATCCACATAAAAATTGCGTGTGATGAACTCCCTTGCACTGGTAGTGGAGTCATCTGCTTGCTTAGCAGCTCGTCTGAGGCAGTAAATGGCAACTGCTGGTGATGGACTGTTGCCAAATACATGTACTGTCATTCGAAACTCTTTCACCCAAATATTGGTAGATACCATCTTTCCTCACCTTCTTTTAATGGAGGGGCCTGCTCTGCTTGCTTTTCAACAAATATTCTTTGCATCAAATTGATGAAGTGTTTCCTCATTTGTGTTTTTTTTCTCCAGAGTTCTCCGAAGAGATGCAAGATGCTTTAATGCTTGAGGTCTGTTATTGGGAAGGTGGTTTCGTGGTGACCGAAAGGGTAATGGGGAAACCCAAGTATTGTAAATGTCTTTATAGACTTGTTCATCTAATGTCTTCAAGAAACTCTCGTCATCGATCGACATTGCCGGGACGTCATCATGTTGTGTCCTTTGAAACACCTGACTGGAAAACTCACTTTCCTTACTTTTCAAGTGCTGTGCAGAGCTTCGAAGACTTAGGTTTGAGGTGTGACAACCAAGCTTTTCTTTGACTTGCATATTGTTTGGACATGCACTCAAGAGTGAAGCTCGTCCATTTGGTAGAAGGTTGGTCTTGTACACACAGATGTTGGATGTCTTATGCACTTCTCCCAGACACACTTCCCCTACGATCACCCAACCAAGGTCGAGTTGTTGAGCATATGGTTCATTATGGAGACCATTATGCTGTTCTCTGACTTTGTGCACACGCAGAATGTCTCTGCCAAGGAGAAGGAGGATGTCAGCTTCTGGATCAATTTCTGGGACTTTTCCCTTGATTGCCTTCAGATGTGGGTAGTAATGAGTGACATCTGGGGATGGGATTTCCGTCCTATCATCAGGTATCATATCAAACTCAATAAGAGTAGGCAGGGGAAGCTGAGTGGTGCCATCAAGGGACTCCAAAATGAAGTCACGGACTCGTCTCCCTGCTATCTCCACAACACCTGAGCATGTTTTCAGTGTATAAGGCTCAAGCTGTCCTTCAATGTTGAAGATGTCAAAAAAGTATGTTTTAGCCAAGGAGCGATTGCTTTGTTTGTCTAGAACAGCATACATCTTGACAGCTTTCTCTGGTTGTCCAGCAGGATACACTCTGACCAAACATATCTTAGAGCATGACCTTGAACCAACTGAGTCTCCGCATACTTCTGTGCATTTTGATGTCACGTCAGCCACATTTGCTTCTCCTTCTCTCTCCTCCCCGCCATATCCTTCACTAGCCACCAGGCTCTCTGCATTTTTAGGACGAGGATTGGGGTGCAGTGCGGTGCTATGTCTTTCACTACCACAATCTGTGCACTGCACTGATTTAGGACAATCTTTGGCCATTTGCTGCACAGAAGAACAACACTTGAAACAAATGTTCTTGTCCTTTAAGTATGCCTTTCTTTCTTCCAGGGTCTTATTTTTGAAAAGACGGGATTTTCTGAGAGGGTGAGGCTTGCAGTGTAGTGGACACTGTTTATTGGGGTCCAAGTTGTTCTTGCCTGTAGGAATGTTTGGGCTGGCTGCCATATTATTTGCTATCTCCGTCCTCTTAGCAGAGACATGTGAACGATACTTCTGTTGTGTCATTCTCTCGATTCTAGGATTGTTGGTATTGGCAGCGGTGACACAAGAAAAACTCGGGTCATTACGAATTTTGGCTTCTTCGTTGACAAAGTTTCACAAAAAATTAAAATGGAGGATAAGACACTGCATTCTCTCTCTTGAACCTCAAGGCAGCTGTAACCCATTTCTCCTGAAGGTTGTATGGGAGTTTTTCCAGGGCTGTATCGAGGTGTGAAAGGCCTGGGAGATGACTACTTGTCTTTGCAGCATGAAGTTCTAGCAGAAGATCCCCCAACTCTCTCAAATGCTGGTTGTCTCTGTTCGTCAGCTTCGGAAAATCCTGAATTTTCTTTAAAAGTGCATGTTCAATGACTTCTGGTGCGCCAAAACAGTCTTCGAGTCTCTGCCACACCATCTGAAGACCTGCAGTGGGATTGTTTATGTACGCAGCCCTGACTCGCTTGGCTTGTGGTGCTGATTGTGGCCCGAGCCATTTGGATAGCAGGTCTAGCTCTTCTTGAGGTGTTACATCCAGATCTTGAATTGCACTTAGAAAGGAAGCCTTCCAAGCCCAGTAATTTTCTGGTCGATCATCAAACCTGAGCAGGCCCGAGCTGATCATCTCCTTTCGTATCAGGTATCTCGTTAGATCAGACGTGTCAGCATGACTACTCCTTACAGGTGTGGGTGTCCATACCTTAGACTGAGGATGGTGAAATCGATCATGGTTTGCTGGCTCGCCTCCATAGCTCCAGTTGCAAGATTCTCTCTTTGGGCTCAAAGCACAGAAGACTGGCAAATGTGTGAATTCTTGGTTGTTGCTCCTACTGGGCTGATGGATACTTGGTTGTTTGTGAGCATTTGGTGTTGCATTGATGGCCATGGCTGGCTGTGGCACCAGAGAAGATAGGAGTTCTGGATGATTAACTTGTGGAGTCTGCAGATCGTCGCCGAGTTCTGATTATTGCTGCACATACTCTTGGACTCGTTCTATTGGCCTGATTTGCTGCATATTGTCCAGCTGGGGCTGTTGTGGATGCTCACTCTTGTGCAGATGCTTCCTAAGCTTGAGCCTCAGCTAGTGCTGCTGCAGCTGCCTTCTGTGATTTGAGTACGTGTAGCTCTGCATCCAGATCTTCTTTCTTTTTAAGCTGCTCGCCCTGTTGTTTTAGGATGCTTGCTTCCTGCTTGGCAAAGGCAGTACTATTCTGCCCTCCCTGTACGTTGATGCCCAGTTTGGCAGATAGATAAACAGTTCTTCAAAGGGAGAGGAAAAGGCTTCCAGTTCTCATTGCAGGTAAAAGCGATTCATTTTTTCTAATGACTTTTTTGATATATGACAAAGTTTTAACTCCAAATATAAACTCTTATGATTAATTTTAATTAAAGTAATTAACTAATTAGAAACAAAACACACAAAAAACACAATATTCCTGTTATTTTTCATTTATCGTAGGGATAGAAAATTTGTTTTGTCTTGAATTCTAACACAAATTGGGTTGAGGTGTCATAATACAGAATAGTATTATGTATCAAAGCTAGCAATCAGCATAAAATCTATATTTCCAAGGAGATAACAGACAGATTTGGGTCTCATCCGGACCACTTTTTCATGTAGATGTGGCACTGGCACAACAGCCAAGTGTGGCCCAAAACTCAGGGAGCACCTGATATCGAGACCATATAATATGGACTTGTAACTGAATTCTCACAGCCAGACTCACTTATATTTAACACCATCAATCAAGGTCAGTTATGGCCTATAAAAGCTGAGGGCCACATGTTGGACAACTGGTTTACTATGGGTGTTTGTTAAAAAAGGCCTACAACATGCATTAAAATAACATTCACACTAGTTAAAGCTAGTTGCCAAAAAACAAAAACTTCAGCCCATTGGGTCATTGTCATAGGACCAAAGGAGGTTTCCTGTGGTGTCTTGGACTAGGATATTGACAGCAGATTATTTGGGTCATGTAAATTGCCTTTGTGGATTATGGTTGTGTTTGAGCACTCAGTTTGGATTTAGGTTATTATAGTAATTAAAAATGAAGTACGAAAAAAGACGCTAGGCTCCAAACTATGCCAGCTTTTAGCTGGTTTTGTGTACTTACAAAACCTGCTGAAATAAAATAAAGTTACAGAAGAAATGTCTTTAGTTTTATTTTTTTCCAATTTGGTCACATTTATGAATGCAACCAGTACTTTTGTACATATATTTATTGAAAGTAAACATATTCAATTCAGCTGTGGTTCAAGGGAACCACAACTAATTAGGTCAACGGGGGAACACGGTAGTAACATCACTGGGTATAAAAAGAACATCTTGAGCAAGAGTTTCTCAGAGGTTACTATGGATAACAGTTCACCAATCTGCAAAAACATGTGTGGGCCATCCACAAATACAGGTTAAATCTCTATCAAGCAAACAAGAAGTCATATATCAACATGATCCAGGAATGCAACCAAAGATTATTTAAAATGGACAGAGAAAACGTTGATGTCTTGTACTACACAACAACTTGTTCTTTTTGATTTTGTGTCACCTTTGATCATGCCTCCTTGTTTTTTATTCATCAATGAAGCATTCTCTCTCTCTCTCTTTCTCTCTCTCTCTCTCTCTCTCTCTCTCTCTCTCTCACCTTTTCTAATTTAGATTCATAAATAGCTGTATTAAGGCCACACTTAACATTACAAGTTTTCGAGCACATCATTAAACACGTTGCATTGGTCAGCTAGGACCTCCAATTTTCTTGCAAAATGTTTTTCTTTTAACTGCTTCTCCTTATTGTCGCCATTGTGGTCAATAAGAAAGTGTGTATGATCCATACTTATATGCTTTTCTGATTTCAATGAACAAGCTTTGGCTGTTGTGTTAGTAAGTTCCCTGCAGCTGAATACCATCTTATAGTTTCTGACCTTGAGCTAAATTGTGCAGCTTTTGGTAGATTGGGCAAGTCATATTGAAATGAACTGACTATGCTTGTGTTTATAAAACAGCACAACTTTTGTAAATCACTCATAAAATTAACTACTCCTATTAGCTTCTGACGATTTCTGAAACCAGGTTGTGCTCTTTGCACAGTGATGTTGTCCTGATAGTGAAGGCGGCTGAAGTTGGGGAGTGTCAATTAGTCCATGAGTAACCTCTGAACACACCATCATTAGATTACATAGATTTATGGATTTTATTGACATGCAGTAGATCCATTTCCATTTTCTGATCAAATGGTTTTCTTTTCTTCCGCCTTCCTTAGTCCTAAAAATGTCATTGTTAGAAAAAGGTTTTGTAGAAATTGTTATCTAATCATTAAAAACTCCACTTGAGCTGTGAACCCTTTAAGCTAATATTTGTATGAAACGCTGATCCCTTAATGTCAATAATGGCAAAAGCTACTTTCGGTTGCTCCTTTATCACAATGGGTCGCCATAGTGGGAAACTTCTGCATGTTTGATTTAGTAGAATTTTAGTAATAATTATCAGTAATACAAAGGTAATACAAAGAAGTTATCAGCCAACGTATATGTGTGCATACTTCAGTAACAAGCAATCATTTGAAAAACCTTATCATGATTTTGAAGAACAGTGTTTGAGTAGTACACAATGTGGCAATTAGATTTAGATGTGAATAAAAAAAAAACATAATGCAGTGACTGCAAATCTTACAAACTAATGTATTATTCACATTAGATGTCTGTGAAGGTTCTCAGTCATCCAGGTCATTGTAGTCAAAGGAGCTTGCAAAGAAAAGCGTCTGGACTTCTTTTAAATTGCTTATCACCTTATCATGCGAATTCGCATGACAAGGTGGGGCCAGGTTTCACAAAGAGCTCACCCGAAACCCTAGCTGATTGGGACCCACACCCAGTTTCCCACCTTGGCTCAGGCGATTAGAGGATCATCAGGGGTCCTTTTGTCCCTCTGTGGGGGGAAACTCCCACTAGGTTTATATCTGGGACTCTCCACCATTTGACCTTAGAACTGAAGAAGCTTCTCGGATGAGAGGTGAAACGTCTTCAAGCAACTTAAAAGAAGTCCAGACGCTTTTCTTTGCAAGCTCCTTTGACTATTCACATTAGAAGACAGAAAACATCAACTTTTTAAGTTCAGAGAATGTACCACTTTAACAAAAATATAAAGTCAATTTCATGGCAGGAACAGGCGAAAGTCACTATGGGTAACAAAAACGGCATCTTTAAATATTTGTGTAATATTATAGAGTCTGTAGTATACAATTAAAGTATACATCTTGATCTTCCCATTCAACTCACTCCTCGGGCATGTGTAACTTTCCTTAGTGTCTGCAATGTTGCCTTCTAGTAGTAATGAACCACTTCCTCAGCGGGACTCAGGCCTATTAAGAGAACAGCAGTGGGGACAGAGTATCTTCTTGATAAATCCCACACTTGATGGTGATGGATTGGTTGAAGTTGGCCTCTAGTGTTTTTTGTCACATCCCCGTTGAATTCCCGATGAAGGCTTTTAGGGTCCTGTTGATCTTATATAGTTCTGGGAATTCCAGGAGTCTTGTTTGAGGCTATGAGTAATAGGCTTTCTTGTAGTCAATCCAGGTGATGCGCAGGTGAGGGGGTGGGTTGCACAAAAGACAGTCTGACTACCTATTATTATTGACTACTGTCAATAATCTCACTTTAAGCAAGGCAAGTCTGGAGTGTGGACTCCAGCTTGTCGGTCTGCTGACTTAAACAGGCTCTCCTCCACACTGTTCTCATTTATAAAGTGCTTTACAAACCCAAATATTAGGGCTAACAGCTGGATTTTCCTGTGTGAGTACAGCTAGCCAAACTGCAAACAGCCAATTACTGCTAAAGAGACAGACACTGAAAGTGGACAGTATATCCGTAGTTACTTAACATAAACTCATTGTTACAACAAGTGACAGCGCAAAAGTGATCCCCTTAGACTGATTTTTAGGTTTAGTCTCTTTATTTTCCTCTGATCTATCAATTCTGTTACTAGTTAGCTAACATGAGACGTAACACAAGTAACGTGGCAGCCCTCATTTTCTATTTTTTTTCTGTTAAATGTTAATGGATTAAATGTTTCATGATGTTACTTTTTTCAACAGTATTTTTTTCACTCTTCTTTCCAAGATTCTTCATGTCCAGGTAGCAGCACTGCAGTTTCTGACAGTGGAGAAATTTTAAAACATGAAATTAGTGGACGTTTTTCTATAGTGCCTGAAACAATGCCAGATTGTAAACTTCCGGGACAAACTGCCCCACTCCCACTTTATTCTCCCTTTAAGTTCTCCAGAAATTTCCATGGGCCCAGTAAAATATCCAGCTCCTTTAGTTATTCACACAGTGTGCCCTCACTGAGCAAAACACAAAAGAAGGATTTACACGAGCAGCAAGCTTACCTGACATGAGGTTAAAAGAGTTTACACCTATCATCAGTGCTGATAATTTTGATGATGAAACCTACCTGTTCCAGTGCTCCTGTGCAGGCCTGTACCAGTGCAGTGTGACAGGCCTGCTGTTTGTCATGAAGGGAGAAGGAGACGCCGTCAAGTTTTTCCCCCCTCACCAGATAACAGAAACTCATGTTGTTATAAACATCACAGGGTTTTCTGGTTATGATAATGTCAAGGATGAAGACCCTCCCTGCGACCCAATCTAAACATTGATTCTGCTCTTCTACAAACCCCCAGATGCTGATGTTAGATCTGTTCTCAGTGTGTTCATGCTGCCGTGAACTATTTTGTTCTGCAAAACTCTGCGTGACAGGAGGAAGTCAGAAAAAACTGAGAGATAAATAGACGTCCTCTCACTGTAAACTGCATCCAAAGGATGTTTACACTCCCTTCACGGATCCTGAACATGACCTGTTCTGTCAACCAATAGAAGCTGATTTTGAAGAGGAGCACCATGAAAGCTACTTTCCATCATTTCAGATAGTCTTAAACAAAAGTCCTTACAAATATTAACCTGAGTCTGACAGACAAGAACAGCTCCAGCTGTGTATGGGAAAAAGAGATTCAACTGTTGCCCACTGGAGGGGGAAATGAAATCAAAAAATGTTTTCTTTCTTTACTTTATCTGAATATGTTAAAGCCTTCATTTACTGTGTTTTTATTTTATTGTTACAAAGCAAAGAAAAGTTTACAAGCAAAACTCCCTGTAAGTGGTGGCTCTTCAGTCAGGTGCAGGAAAACTCTGTGTGGTGTCTTAAGGCTGTGCTGCCCTCTATCTCTGTCAAATACAGGAGGAGACGTGTCCTCTGTGGAGCTATAAATAAGCCATGTGTTGAACAGAGGCTTTAACATTCATCTCTCTCACCTGAGCAGTGGCAACAGTGACATTAAGATGGCTTCATTTCAACCAGGTAAGACTTAAAGTTAATTTCTCTGTATGGTTTGTTACACACTTAGAAATGCTGGGTTATAAATGTCCCAATCAGTAACCCAACGCTGGGTCAAATATGGACCGAGCCAACTCTGGGTTGTTTCAGCTTAACAGAGTTACTGGTTTGACCCAGCACACTGGGTTAGGATAACTTTCCAAAAATTGGGTTAAATTGACCAATGTTTGAAGTTGAGGTTACCAAAAAATTGGGTCAAAAGTCAGAACCCATCACATGGGTTATATTACCATTAATGTTTGGGTTAAGATTTCTACTTATTATAAAATTCAGATTATAAAAACTAGATTCAAAACATCTTTTCTTAAAAAATCGTTTTATTGCCATATGATACATAGAACATAGAAAGTCAAATTCATAAAAATTATATCAATGAAAGTAAAACGCAAGTTTAAAAAGTATATAATTCATTATATTATATCCATTACTTCACATCAGTCTTTGGTTACAGCACATGTACATGTTAATACACATGAAGACATGTGTAAAGTATGTTATGTAAAGCCGGCTCTGTTTTAGAACAAATTACATGTAAAAACTCTTAACTTTAAAAAACTGATGAATTGATGATGTTTTTCAGTACCTAATACATACATCTTTGGACATACATCTTACTCTTTGGAAAAGTGGCAAGAGGGAATCTCCCTCTCAGATCATTTCATGCATTTTATGCTTACATCATAACAAATTGAGCCCTCATTAATTTGATCATATTTGATTCATGTGCTGGGATTCATCTATTCTTGGGATAGATGACAGTGTGAAGGAATTCCCGAACCTGGGCACATGACTTTGGGTAACTTGCATCAAAAACAAAAACAAATTGAAGCAGCCATCAAAAGACCTTAGATTGGTGCAAAAAGCAGAAACAAATCTATCTTCTAGTACCAGGCAAGATGAACATTTTCTTGGGGTTCCTTTGGTGCTGAATTCTTCTTCCTGATAGAACGAAAGGTTTTTCTGACATTACATATACACCACTTCAGAAATCCAGTTGCTGGCCTATCAGTCCTGCAAGGGCTAAACCACGTATCCTGAAATTTTTAAACAAAAGAAAGGGGTCAGTAAAGTAAGATTTAAAAGATTATTTGCAGTTGTTTGGTTAATGTCAAGTTGTCTGTAATCCTGGAGCGGTGAGCTCCAACTCTATGCTTGACATTTGCTCAGAGAGGATAAAACAACAATGAAGCAGACCAGTCTTTGGTTGTGAATGCTTGCAATTAATTGTTAGGAAATGGACTAAGCCAAGATCAAGTATCATGTTTCACACACTTTATATTGTCACAAGGTTGTACAAACCTTTTTGCCAACTTCGAAATAGATTTAAACAAATGTTATTATTTATGCATCTATAATGTGCATATGACTGAAGATATAACTTAAATGTGTGACATATAATGTGCATACATCTTTTAAAGATATGGAATCAAACGTTTTGACTGATCCTCTTTGTTTACATGCCCCCAGCGCACACACTTTGGGAGCTGCCACTGGAGTAATTTTACCTTGGCCAGCACAGCACAGTGTCCCTGACGTTCTGACCAAGAAGCCCAAATGTAGCCACAGTGAAAATGACACACACACACACACACACACACACACACACACACACACACACACACACACACACACACACACACACACACACAACTACCATCAACAACAACAAAAAGAAAACTTAATAATAATAGATTTAGTTTAAGTACAAGAAATACTCACTCTTCTCCATAGTGCTCCATTAAGTGTAAAATAAGTATCCGGACCCTCCATCTTTCATGTATGGATTATTAGGGGCGACCGTGGCTCAGGGG
>NW_005187843.1:265327-268928 GCF_000239375.1 Pundamilia nyererei
TCGCGGAAACGCCCCCTCCATTACTCGACACACGCTTCGAAGCCTCGATACAGAACGTCACATCACTAATATCCCCCTCAGTTAAACCTCACGGATGTTCTACAGTTAAAGAATTAAAGTTAAAACATTTTTATATTAATTTTAAAATAACTGAATCTACTTGTTATGGCTGCAGTTACAGCCACGTGGTGGTAATATTTACCAAATACCAGTGTTACAATACAGGCTTACACATAACACTACACTTAAATTTTTCTTTCCTTAAATATAGGATTTAATTTACAGGGTAATAAAGAACTGGTTTTGGTTAAAAATGTATTTACTTATACAATCACATAATACTGTATTCTAAAATAAGTGCACACATTTTAGTTTCCACTGTTATGTATGTATGATTTAATCTTCCTTTGTTTTCTGAGTTACCTCAGTTGCAGCTGCTCCCAGTCCCTTGGTTGATGAGCCAAAAGGTGGAAAAGGGGCGGAGCAAGCCTATGTGGAGACCTGCAAATTGGGTCATATCACAATTCTGGAGCATGGGGGGAGGGATGATTGAATTTGTCATATTAGTTTTAGTTGGGTTTTGTGTCTTCTACGCCTTTCTGTGTTTTTTGTTAGCTGATCAGCCATTGTTTAAGTTTCCTCTTTGTCTTGTTTAGTTAGGTTAGGTTGTTTGAGTTAGCAGTATTATTTGTTGCCAACTTTTGAGAAGAGTTCTGTTACTTTGACCTCTTTTATGGGCCAAGATTTTGAATTCTCTGTATAATTTAACCAACTTTGTTTTAGGGTCAAATAAAAAACTTTTTTTTGCACTTTAACCTGTGCCTGACGTTCCTTCACTGCTTTGGACCGAACCGTCACAATACTCAAAAGTTAGCAAGGATAGCATTTCTCATTTTTAATTTTCATTCAAGTGAATGTACATAGATATAAGTTACAAATAATATATAAGAAAGTGTGATTGCACAGCTTTTGTACCCTGGACCGATCCTTCAGACAATTAAGTCGGTGACTTTCGTCTGTGAAGTAATGACAGGCTGCTTTCACCCAGTGTCATAGAGCAGCTAGCACTGCCTCTATCTAAGTGAAGGGCAGATTAACTGTACACTGAGCAGGGTCTGAATGCAGCCAACATTCTCAGCACTGCCAGGTTAACCCTTCAACAATTTAGCCTTGTGTGTAGACTAAGAATCAAAAGGCTTAATACAAACGATATTTAGAAGTCAGTAAATTATTATTATTATTATTTTTTAATTTTACTTTGATTACAAGTAAATTACTTTGATTACAAGTAAAGCTGCCGAGGTCTCAGAGTGAGGATTGAAGATGGTGGCTAAATATGTGTGGTGGCAGTATAAATACTTGCGTATGTTGCTGTTGCCATCACGTTTTCATTAGAAGCAAGCAAGCTAAACGCAGGGATGCGTGTGGCCTTTGCGCGGTCTAGTGAACGAGGAAAAAAGGGGATCAAAGTACTAGCGCAATCTATCCTTAAAAAATCGAAATGGGACAAATTATCATTTTCTTTAAATTATAAAATAAAAAGATGTTGTTATCAACATAGAGGTCATTTAGGTTAAATTAAATAATTGAATTAAATTAAATTGTTTAGATAGACTGTGCTGCTTTTTCTTTTTCTTTTTACCTTTTTCCCACAAATGCAACACCCAATCTCATACTTTCTTTGTTCGGTATACAGTGATCTCTAAATAGTTTGTCAAACAGAGCAACCTCAGCCTCATTTCAAATAATAATTTTAAAAGATGATATCAAGCATTTTTAAGTAGAAATACCTTTCTTCATCACAAGCTAGCTGGTGTTATCTGTTTAAAGACCTTTAATGAGTAGGTAAAATTCTAGAATAAACCAATAATTTGCATTATCAAAAATAACCATATGATTTTCAGACTGTTAGAATTCACCTTTAAATTACCATGTTTTTATTTCATAGTAGTGGAGAAGTCCAGTGATATCTGATCAGGTCACAGTCTAGTTGAAAATGGCAGTTTGTGAAGAATGATGTGGCTTCTTCTGAAGCTTATCTTCAACCTGAAGCTTATCTTCTACCCAAACAATTGTGTAATATTTTATCAAAGCTGCCCAACCTATGACCCAACAGAATTAGTCAAGCTGTGGAGTGAATTAAAGAACCCGGCACATTACCAACCCAACTCCTGAGTCATGATTTCTGAACCAAAATTTGGTCACAATAACCCAACTTACGAACCTACGGCTTTTACCCAGCAGTTGAGTTATGAAAATAACCCAGCATTTTTAAGAGTGTAGCTTTGAGAACTTCTCAGTTTCACTGGCGCTCTTATTACACCCTTGTGTATATGGGTTAAATTTAATTTGTGAAATGCATTTCAGGTCCTGATTTGAGGATTGTGATGAATGGAAAAACTGGTGTGGGTAAGAGTGTTGTTGGAAACCCCATCCTGGGAGACAGAAAATTCAGATGTGCCTTTTCTGAATCTGCAACTGAGTTTTGTGAAAAACACATGACTCAGTGGGGTAACAAAGTAGTTAGTGTTGTAGAAACACAAGGGATCCTGGACACTGCAAAAACAGATGATTTCCTCAAAAGAGAATATGAGCGATGTGTTGAAGCCTCCTTTCCAGGTCCTCATGTTGGAGGGGAAACTGATACTGTGAGAATTTTGGACACTGGTTCAAAGAAGATATCATCAGCTCTACGGAGCCGCTTCATCCAAAGTATATCAGGACCTGTTCTCAGCAGTCTGCTGGACAAACTGCTGGAGAAAAAGGTGATAACTGCTGCTGAGAGGGAGGAAGCAGACACAAAGCATAACAAAAGTGAGAGAGCTCGTTGTGTTTTTGACACTGTATACAATAAAGGTGAAGCTGCCTGGTTACAGATGACTAAGTTTCTGCGTGAGGAGGACCCGTTTCTCTGTAAACATTTAGGGATTGAAACAGAATGAAGAGGTAGCACATGGAAGTGATCTTCCTAACAGTCACTGTCCTTAATCATTCTCAGTGCTAGGAAACTGCTGTCATAATGACAGATTTTTGGAAAGCTGTTCATGTCTTTCAAGAGGTAAAACCACACAGTAGCACTTTACTGTTACCTAAAACATTTTGATGCTTTAAATGTTGGGAATGACACTGCAGCAGTATAGGTTCACTGAGCCGCTGCTTCAGCATATCAAACTTTTTCGCATCCTTCTTGGGAGAGATTAAACTATTGTCATAAATAGTACACCATCTAGTCTAAACTGGTGTGGAGATACAGAAATTCTTTTATTGCTGCCATATAATCTGCATCATTATAATTGCATTAATAACATTCTTTACAGCATTATTTAATCTAATAATATTTTTCACAGTATTGATACTGCATTACAGCTGTTTATTGAAGATGTCCATTTGAGGATCCTTCCATTATGTTAACTTTTATTACAAGTACGGTTGGAAGTATTTCATACACATTGCATATTTGTGCTTATTTTGAGTTGATGTTCGGTTCATTAAGGGTCTTAAGCTTCACTGGCGTGACTGTCCAGGTGATACATGCTGAGGGAAACTAGAACATAGAAGGATAACTGCAATGCATGCTCACAGTACATATAATACATATAAT
>NW_005187843.1:269181-270311 GCF_000239375.1 Pundamilia nyererei
TGATGTTTTCTCTGGGCTGTTAATAAACTCAACGTTTGATTGCACTTTTCTAGGGCTTTCGTGGTTTGTGACACTGCTCTACATTGATCGATTTCGCGACACTGGACAGTTTCTGTACGTACAGATGAAAACATGAAATATCTTTCGAATGACACAGTGTAGAAAGCTGTTTAGGATCATTCTATTTGAGTTATCACAAAAAATAATGAAGATATCGGTTGCTGATTGTCTGACATTGTATTTGGGTGTTCAATAGGAAAACATTTTAAAGTGAGACACAAGCTCTGCTTTTAAAGTGTTTCTTGTCTCTGGTTCATCTGCTCCAGTTTGTAGTTTATATTCATGGTGGTTTGTGATATCTGAACTGAATTGTATGTTGTATTTTCTGTGTTTTTTAAATGTTGAATTATGATTTCTAGGAGGAGAAGGTTGAATTTTCTTTGTCTTTTTTGTCTGTTTTCTGGTTGTTTAAATGAAATTATTGTGAATAAAATTTCCCTTTGGGTTCATGATTAATTGTTAATTATTGCCTGATCATTATCCATTTAGATGTTTTACCTGAATAAATAATTTAAATACAGCACTGTCATCAGTCATGTCTAACTATAAAACCCTGCTTTCACAATCTGAATCAGAATCAGCTTTATTTACTAAATATGTTTTAACATTCAGGGAATTGGGCTCTGGCTATTTCTTTGCTCTCAGTGTACATGACAAAAAACAATACTAAGAACACGAAATCAACATGATGCACACCATAAAACATGTTTATCATATTTATGGTACAAAGGTGGCAAGTGCAAGGATGTTGGAATCCATATTTGGTCTGTAGCATCCATGTGTGGTAACACAATATGGAAGTCTTCCCATGTCAGACATCCCAGTAAATTCATCCCAAAGTCAGATCACCTTCTTTAGAGGAGCTTAAACAAAAACTTAAGAGGTACATCTTAGACTCTACAGGCCACAGTTAGCATGTTAAAATGATATGATCTGTACAGAAGGGTTGACAGGAGAAAGCCTCTTCTCTCTAAACAGAACATACAGTGGGGCAAAAAAGTATTTAGTCAGCCACCGATTGTGCAAGTTCCCCCACTTAAAATGATGACAGAGGTCAGTAATTTGCACCA
>NW_005187843.1:272570-275451 GCF_000239375.1 Pundamilia nyererei
CTTACTTTTTGTATTGTCTGTCTTTGTTACTGTTTGTACTGGAGCACTGTAACCAAAATAATTTCCCCTAAGGATCAATAAAGTATTCTGAGTCTGATACCCTGTGGTGCAGCTTGTCTGTTTTGTTCTCAGTTGTTTGCTGCTTCTTCTGAAGCTTACTCAATTTTCTCACTCTGATTTTATTTCTGTTGCTTCACAACTTTGATGGAGATGCCCTCTCATCAATTCCAGGTGAACTTAGTGTGGTAAATATTTTTTTAATCTTAATTGTCCCTTGGGGATAAATAAAGTTTTTCTGATTCTGATATTTGCTTTCAGAGATTTGCAATTGTTTAGTTTACAATGATATTTGAGTAAGAACAGTGGAATTGTAATTAGAGTTTAGCAGTTTGGAGTCATGTTGTTGATACATGATCTTCACATTAGTACATGACCTGCATATTTCCATTTTTGTATGTATAACATGAGGAAAACAAATAAAGTAATTAAAATTAATTAAATAAATTTCCTCTTTCCCAACATAACCCAAACAGTTTGTGGTAATTTATACTTTTGATATTTTTTCTGTTTGAATTAATCTTGTTGTGTCTCAACTTAGGATTTTCACCAGAACTAAAATAAACCTCGTGAATGAAATCAGAAAAGGTTTGATTTTTGCACCTCACTGATCATTCATGTAATTAAAACATGAATTAAAATCAATCAATAAAGATTGTGTTTAACTTCAACCCTAAATCCAAATTTTCACCTTTCCCTGTTGCTGCTCTGGTTATTTGTCCTCAGATAGTTTTTTTTCCTCTTTGCTTGATTCCTCGCTGGACTTGACCTGCTTTTCTGCTTCTTCTGAAGGTTTTTCCGTTTTCTTGATTTTTCCTTCTGCTGCACAACTTCAGGTGAAGATGTGACCAACACACACATCAGGATGATATTTATAAGAATCATATCTCTAATGTCATCACACTGACTGTTGAAATCTGCTCCAAATGTTTCTTTAGAGTCTTTTACTTTGGAATTTCTTCTTAAAAGCCCTAAAATATTTTAGTTAAAGCAAATTATTGTGAGAGTGTTTCCTTTCTAATCCTAATTTCCTTTTGATTTTAACAATCCTGTTTTACTATCCCAAAGCAAAGTATCAACAATCATACTGAATCCAAACTTAATGGAAGAACTTCCTGTCAAACACAGTGCTGTGCAGTAAAAGGCTGTTTGGTTTCTGCAGGGTGTGCTCATCTTTGTATCTATTATATGAACCGGTTATGCAACTATAGGTGTGTCAGCTTTAAGCTACAAATAATGTGTTGGACAGAAGCTTGAACACTCATCTCTCTCACCTGTGTAGTTACAACACTGAATACAAATTATGGCTTCATCATTATGGTGTATATCAGGTAAAATTTGATTTAATCTTCTATGTTTATCATTTCTGTTTGAAAAGTGTCAATATGTGCTCATAATGACTGAAATACATGAGGCCTACTGGCAAAACTTTTCAGCCAAGTTAAACTAAAGCTGTCAATTGTGTTTCAGGTTCTGATTTGAGGATTGTGATAATAGGAAAAACTGGTGTGGGGAAGAGTGCTGTTGGAAACACCATCCTGGGAAAAAAACATTTCAAATCTCATCCCTGTTCACAATCAGTGACTGAAACCTGTGAAATAGCTGAAGCACAGTGGGAAGGGAGAAATATTTCTGTCATAGACACACCAGGGATCCTGGACACTGAGAAATCTGCAGATATGATCAAAAAGGAAATTGTGAGATGTGTTGAAGTCTCCAGTCCAGGTCCTCATGTTTTTCTACTGGTGCTCCAAGTCTTTCGATTCACCACAGAGGAGAAAAACTCTGTGGAAGCCCTGCAGGAGCTGTTTGGTCCAAAAGCTCAATATTACATGATTGTGCTGTTCTCCCACGGAGATGACCTTGAAGACCAGGAAATCACCATACAGCAGTATGTACGTGAAAACAAACCAGAGCTCAGACAAGTTATCCAACGCTGTGGAAACAGGTTCCACGTCTTCAACAACAGAAGCAAAGACAGAAAGCAGGTGGAGGAGCTGATCAAGAAGATTGATGACATGGTGGCAGGAAACGCTGGCACATACTACACAAATGCCATGTATAGAGAGGTGGAAAAAAGGAAATAGAGACAAGCTGAGATGGAGGATGAAGAATACAAGTTCCTGGGTAAACTGATAGCGCAGATTCTGCGTTTTTATTTTCGCTTAAAAGATAATAAAAACATATTAGATGATGTAAACCTGTAGACAAATATCTGTGGTTTATTATGAATGACGTCACATTTTCAAAATGTGACATTCTAGGGGTAAAACCGCAAAGGATTCTGGGAACGAGTGGCAGGCGGTACTAGCGCACGCAGGCTTTCACATGAAAACAGTCACACAGCGATAAAAAGAAACACAACAAATGGCAAGAAGCTGTTGTATTATTAACTGACAGCCACGGGAAGCCGACGGGTAAAGAGATCGGTTTTTATCAGATTACGTTGTGGAAGAGAAATTGTTCAAGCCATGTTTCCGGAGTAACAAAGAGCTGACGGATGGCTTGAATTGCAGACCAAATATAACGTCCCAGAACACTCCAGCTCACACATCATAGTCTGCTCCAAGCATTTCCACAAAGGTCAGTCTTCTGTTGTAGTTATTACTTAATTTATCATAACATAATTGTTGATGTAGGTTACAAATAAGTCTTCTTTTGATTTGAATTGAATTTGTTGTGCTATGCTGCTTTGTTCAATGTGGCTTTGCGGGCTAAAGTTTGTTGTGTTTTGTAGGAAAACCAGCCTACAAAATGCAGGAATGTGATCCAGACTGGCGCCCTCTATCAACCTGGTCATACAGGTTAAAGCTGCTACCACAGC
>NW_005187843.1:275471-276471 GCF_000239375.1 Pundamilia nyererei
TATATCCCTGACGATTAGCTCGATTGCTGTGTTTGAGCACCTTTCTTTTCTTTTTTGTAATAGTGATAGACAGGCTGACAGATGAGGTCAGACAGAAGTTTGCATGAACTGTGATGTCTGTGATGTGATACATAGCATATGGCATCTACAATTTAAAGGAACACACAGGTCAGTACCTCACTATTATCTCTAAAAATTAAGATCCATAATATTCAGTGTCATTAACAGAGGATACATGAAACGAGCAAAGCTGACAGTTCTGGAGGGCGATGCACACTCTCATTTCACAGAAAAAATACACAGTTAAAACCTGTAAAAATGCTTAATTAAAAAGATTCAAAAGGAAAGAAAAAGATTCACCCCATGTTTCTCAAAGTTAAAAACAAATCCAGCAAAGCTGCGTGTAACACACATTTATCTTCAGATCAGTGTGTAAAAAAAAGCACCATTAAATAAATTTTATCCTGCATCTACAAAAGTAATTCCTGTTTGTATAAAAACCAAAATGCACACAACGTTTGATAAACAGAATTAAATAATGTATTGCACATCTATGTTTTAAAGATGGCATTGAAGTCAATGCATATTTTGTCTAAACAGTGAAATACACAAACTAACTAACGGACATGTCCGTAGGTGTCAGACTTATTGGGAAACCCCAAGGAAAGAGTTCACAATCCCTTATCACACTGCAAAAACAGCTATACTTGAAACAAGCCAAATATTCTTAAATCTGACTAAATTTTCTTGTTTTCAGAAAAAAAATCTCCCAATGAGGTAAACAAAAGTTGCTCGACTAGAATTCTAAAAGTAGCAAATTAATCTAACACCCGTGATTGCTTTACTACACAAAACTGTCTAAAATGTATGCTTAATTGAAGAAGATTTGACTTATTACCAGTGTTGGGACTAACTCGTTATTAAGTAACGCGTTACAGTAACTAAGTTATTATTGTGGTAACGACCACGGTAACTAGTTATTATGCCAAAATCAGGAACG
>NW_005187843.1:276637-279263 GCF_000239375.1 Pundamilia nyererei
GCATATATGTGCCCAAGTGTTGTACTGAAGCAAGCAAGTGATGATTAACTGTTTTCCAGTAAGTTGTTTTGCAATGTTGTTGTTTTTTTTGTTGCATTGTTGATTTGTTTTTCACTGAAGCAGCTAATAAAGCACAATGGATTTTTACAATTTTGCATCTTTCTTATAAGATTCTATAATAGAATGAAACAATAATGCCAGTTATAAATAAAGACAAATTGAATGAATTACAAAACACTCATTTTATTTCTGTTTGATCTGAAAATGTTGTGTAACACTACAACCTGAAACAACAATTAGATTGCGTTGGCCTGTACAGGAGATAAAGGACAAGAATTTAACAACAGCTGTGAAATGGAATAGTCCAAATCACCAAAGTAAACTGGACCTGGGCTTGTTGCAGGGATCTGGGCAGCACTCTAACGTCCTTACTCCACTCTATGCTCGTATGGGTCTGACCCTTTCACTCAGATTTTTTCTTTGTACGGACCTGGCTTGTTCTCCGTCGTTTTGTACATAACTGTTTTTGGGGCAAATAAAATGCAAGTAGGGATTAAAACCGCAGAATTAATGATTACCGGTGCTGGAAATACAAGCGCTTGATGCAGTGTTTTGATTTTTTGCCATTCCTACCCACAAAGCAATGCGGGAAAGTCACGTGGTCTGTCAGCCAGACAAAAGCATTCCACAGCTGTTCTTTACACCGTTGGCCCTCTCCAGAAGGAGGGAGATTTTTACAACTCCTTATCTCTGATTTAACTCTAGGGCTACGTCCACACTAGCCCGGATAGATTTGAAAACTAGCATTTTTAGTTGTGCATCTACATTGAAACGGGCGAAAATACTTATGTTCCAGTACTGCGCATGTGTGAAACGTAAGACGATTTGACCTGCCTCATTTCTGTCTGCTACTTATTTACTTTCCGGCTCTTTGACATGTCGCGGCAGAATGTTGAGGAAAAGCACCGAGTTTTTGTTAAATAGACTAACAATGAGGTGGAGTTGCTGCTGCGAGTAACACAAAAGTACAAAGTTGCAAAAGTGAGTGAGGATTAAAGAGTTTGAAGAAAAGCTATGTGGAGCACATACGGACTGATATTAATATTTAATAGGGCTGTCAAGATTGAGAGCAATTAAAACAACTGCTGTATTATGCCCTCCGCTATCTTAGTCACATGACTGCATCATATGACTAACATGCATAATCGTTTTAGAAAGTCTCTGTTTTCACTGTCCACACTGCGATGCAAAAAAAAAGCACCATTTTCAAATGTATTTGTTTTTGAGAGCATTTGGAAACGCTGTGTGTTCCATCAGCAAATACACCGTCTCAGTGTTGAGGGGAGGCCAAAACGGAGAGAAAACGATGTGTAAGATGAAACAAACCAAAGGCTTCACACCTGTGGACTTTCCCCCCATAGGGCTTTGGAGTGTGATGTAGCCCTTCGTTTAGTAGGCCAAAGGACTACAGGAGCGAAAGCACACAGAAACATCAGCTGTGTTGTCAGTTGCAATGTTAGATCGCATGATCGGGAAGGGAATAAGCTGGAAAATGGGCTCTTTTTATCATTTCCTCTCCTGGAAGCAACGTGAGGGATCTCATGTATCTGATGTTACCAAACAAAAACGTCAAGCTTGGATAGCAGCGGTGAGACGAGCTGATATCGAGTTCTCTGCCATCATTTTTTGTTGGTAAATTCATATTGCTCTTTAAAGGCTTTTAGTTTTATTTTCAATGCGCTGAGGTAGACATAGAAAATTAGAACAAACATCCTAATGTGTGATGCAGCAGAACTATGTTCTGTTTATGTTCTGTTTATGGAGTAGCTTATCGGTGACAACTTCAGACTAGCAGGTGGAATTTGCCTTTTTTGCGGACGGCTCCTTTTGCCTTTCACTACATCTAGAGCAATTTTTGGAGCAGCTGCTGAGGAAAAGTCAATGTTATGTGCAACCTCTGGCTGTATCTTGGTCATATGGTCAACGTACTCACAACGTGGAGGCTTAAAAATGGACAAATCTTGCACCCAACCGTTTGTGAATTAGATGTGCGCCTCCAGGGATTCATAATTCCGAAAATGATTTGACATGTATGCGCCGACAGACAAGGTACGAGAAGGTGTCAGGGTAGGACAACGGAGGTAGGTGGTCTGGGTTTTCACTCCACTGCCATATTTCATACGGGTCCACATTACCGATGCACGCTATTCGTGGCCCTCTAAGATGGCGGCGCGCTCCCACAATACATTGCGGTGTGACTTCAACTCCAAATCCCTACTGGGTTTCACCAACTTTCTCAGGCTGCCTGGTTGTGTGTGTGCAATAAAGTTGAGGCCGAATGCTCTTCCACATGTGTGCCTTTAAAAACCCAAAAGTGATATTGCTAAAGCATGTAACCAATACATTAAAGAAAAGAAATTTTCCATTATAGGTGTTAATCTGCCTTGACTAGCTTTGACCTTTTTGTTGACTACAAAAAAGAAGAAATCAATCTTAGTTAAGATGAAAAAGTTTACTTTAAGCTTTCTCCCAACGAGTTCTTGGTTTCAGCAGCTATTGGGAAATAGGGAGGTGTGTTAGGATAATGGATCGCAATTATGTTTGCAAGGCTTCCCTGAATCCACTG
>NW_005187843.1:279283-281336 GCF_000239375.1 Pundamilia nyererei
AACACATTAACAAGAGAATTCTGAGTAAAAACAAAGTTACTTTCCCTAGTAACTAGTTACTTTGAAAGTAACGAGTAACTTGAAATAACTGAGTTACTTTTGAGAGAAGTAACTAGTAATGTAACTAAGTTACTATTTTAAAGTAACTTACCCAACACTGCTTATTACAAGCAAAGAGACTTTGATATTCAGAGGCCAAAAAGAACTGGCAACTGAGCAGGTCCGGAGGCCAGCCGCTTGGAAGACGACAGTGGTGACTGAGCAGGTCTGGCAGCCGGCTGCGTGGAAGACGACGGCGGCGACTGAGCAGGTCCGGTGAGGCAGGCGACAGTGTGAGAGCCGCCGGTGGAGGAGCTGCAGATGATGACATGGGAGCCACCGGTGGTGGAACCACAGACGACAGCGTGGAGCTGCCGGTGGTGGAGCTGCAGACAACGAGGCAGGGCCAGCAGGTGCGGAAACCTCTGGCTGAGATGAGACAGGACCAGAAAGTGCATGTTGTGGAAGTTTTCATTTAATAAAGCCTGCAGACAAATGGTGAGCAGTAACCTGTTAAGCCCCAAAGGGGTTTCTGAGCTTCCAGCTCAAAAATGAAATGCCCAAATGTAATTGAGTATTTCTCTGCAATTACAAACTCTGTGTATACAATCTTGGTATCAAAATAAAGCTAACACTTGTGAAATTTCATCAGAGGTGGTGTAAATGTTGCAGCAGATTTTACTGTGTCCAATTAACTGAGAATGGAACACAGAAAAAGCAAGTAGATTTTGTCCTCGCCTAATCTTTTTATTTATTTTTTAGCATATAATGTTACAGCCAGATGGTCCTCACCGGTCGACCTGCCAGTTCGGCTTGTTTTTGTGTGCACTTTGCTGTTTTCTCCTCTCCGTCCTGCGCGTGTTCTTTGTTTTGATGTGGGAGCATGTACTTCCAGGAGCCGCGGCACGGAACGGCAGCTGACCTGGGAGGAGTGTCCCGAGCTGGAGCCACCGCACCTGTGGCTTAGTCACTTCGCCGGCTGCTACTAATCATTTACCATCATGAAGCAGACCTATTTAACGATGTGGTCGGACGACAGCCAGTGCAGGAATGTTGACCTAAGCCAGGTCTTTTACTGTCACTTGATGCTGAAAAGTTCCAGTTGAGTGAACCGGTATCCTCTGATTACTTTTATTTACTTCTTTTATTCTCCACCAATTTTAATCCTCTGTCCTATATTGACACTATTGGCGACCTGGCGATATTTCCAAGTACCGGAGTATCTGGGTTTAGCTCTCCTTGACCGTCTGTTTTGGCTAGTTTCCCACAGACTCGTTCACCTGGCTGTTTGACTTACCGATATCTCTGTCTGCAATGTGGACTTGCAGGATCTGCGTACTTTTTGTGTGGGTTTGAATTTTCCTGTCCAACGCCAGGTCTACCGTCCCGGCACTGGACTGCACTGGACCACTATACAGCTGCCGAGCATCTTCGACTCCGTTTCCACTTGGCTGCTCCACCGCCGGTGGTGCTTCATCTCCACCCGGATATCGCATTCCTCCCTCGCCGCAAGTATATCCATCGGGGCTCTCGCCAAAACTTTCATCATGACAACTCTAAACCAATACAATCCTTCTGGTCCACCTCTCTTCAGTCCCCACGGAACTTCGACAGGACTGCTGACCACAGTGTTTTAGCCAGCCTGCCCAGGGCGGCTAACACTTTTGTTCAGTCTGACACCACCGATGTCAACTTCGTCCTCCTTAACATCCGCTCGCTTATGAACAAGGGACATCTCGTTCAGGATCTCCTCACTGAGTGCAAGTTTGACTTCTTCTGTTTGACTGAGATGTGGCAACAGCCCAATGACTTTTCCCAGCTCAACGACTCCACTCCCCCAGGTAGAGCAGGGCGATATGGCCAAAAATATTTATCACGATATATATTTGAAAATTTGCGATAACGATATAACCGACGATATAATTGATGCGAGACAAAATACAACTCCACAACATTACTAGCGCAAAAAGACAACCTTCCATTTATTTTCACTTAAGCAAGAAGCTGGTTTTTA
>NW_005187843.1:281923-285016 GCF_000239375.1 Pundamilia nyererei
AGTACTTCTTTCATACACAACAAAAATGTTATCCATCCCAGATTGTCACTGGTCCTCAAGGTTTTTCATGTTCCAAGTAGAATAAATGGCCATGCTCCAACTGATGTTTAACCAGTATTTTAATCTTCTTTCCACCAGCAAACATCGTGAAAAACTATGGTGAAATGATCAATGAAAAACACGGATATTATGTCAGCAGAATAAAAATTACAATTCAAATAAAACGTACACACAAAGTAAATGCACAAACATATCGTGTGTACCTTTCTACTGAGCATTCATGAGCAATTGTAGTCCATATCG
The DNA here is from genome assembly GCF_000239375.1 of Pundamilia nyererei. Taxonomy (NCBI): domain Eukaryota; kingdom Metazoa; phylum Chordata; class Actinopteri; order Cichliformes; family Cichlidae; genus Pundamilia; species Pundamilia nyererei. Next base: position 282,227 of record NW_005187843.1, read on the forward strand.
TCCATATTTCTACCTTTTACACAAGTCAGCATTCTCTTTCTGGCTGGAGCCCTCAGTCTCTGGTGACATGTGCGCTTAACCCTTTAAGACCCACCATAGAACCAAGTCTGCCAGAGCTTATATTATATTTTTACATGCTGTATTGCCATTTGTGGGAACATTTCCAGTTGCTATACATCAATACAACTGTTATAGCCCAAATTTTAATAATATGTCTGCATTAAGTCCATAGTAGATAAATTGCAAAAAAGTGCAATAAACTACAAAAAAATTGAAAATCGTTTGTTTTTGTTGTTTTTTACATATATTTCCACTTAGAGAAATTTAAGAGGTTTATCCCTCAAAACTTTAAGTACAATAAAGTTGCAAAAACTAGTTTCCAACAACAGGAAATTTATTTTGAGTGTCTTCGTAGTTTTATTTTTGAGATACACCAATTTTTATATACTGCAGAAAAAACTAAAAACAATCCTATAATGCAAATTTTGAAAGAAAACAGCATGTGCATCAAAATAAACTATTTCCAGCAGTGCAATTTGAGTTCTAAGCATGCCAGAAACTATTCAGAAAAGCATAAAGTGAAACATGACTTTTAAAAACACCAGTGTAGGCTCATAAGGCCTACAAGTAAAAACAAATTACCTCAATTCCGGTTTTGGGCAGGTAATGGCAGACATGCGATAGTTCGCGGTGCCATCTATTTTAATGTAGGAAGTGTTATGAACAGCTGATTGGAAAGTGTGTTTCTGGAATATTATGTTTTTGTTGCTGCAAGTGCTTTTATGCAATTTTTGCAAAGCTATATGTGGAAGGAAACTGTGACCTAGGACAAGCTGATGGTTTAAGATGTAAGTACAACTCCTCCGATTTCATATGCCAAAACAATTATTGTGCTAGCTTACCTTGGTTCCGGTTCTAGGGGGATTTAAAAATCATTACGCAAAACGGAGCGTGAAGCCGCTCCGACCAGCTTTAAAGGGTTAAAGACACTATTCATGAACTTTATGTAGTCTTCCTTGTACTTTGGGTTCTTATCCATTTTTCCTTTTAAACGTTTCAGGCGAAACATTGCAAGCTGCTTGTTATTTGTAAGCTGTGGGCGTTCTCTAAAAGGCAGAGGCATTTCTAAATGGCCTCCCTCATTGTAGTGAATGTTGTCATTGAGCATCTCTAGAAACTGAATGTCCTCTTGAGATGCACTCCCTCCTTTATAGTTTTTGTCCAGAAAGTCATTTTCAAGTGCTTTAAAAACATTACAAAAATTTCCCTTTAGGTTGATCATTTGACAATTATTCATTTAATTGTAAAATCATGAGATTCTTAAATTCATAAAGTCTCTCTGTGCCTGGGTCCTCGTCACAAAACATGACATCACTGTTTTGTACATTTTTACACAATTTAATCCCCACATTTGTGAAAGAAAAGAAAAACACTTTTTTTGAAAAGTCTGTAACAAAACCATCAAATCTGATAAAGGTTATTTATATGCTGCAAAAGAAGAATGGATTGGAATAAAAATAAATACATATCCTAACCTTAATTACTGGGAGAATAATGAATGATGCTCATAGTGAGTAAAAAGTAAACTGAGGGCATTTTTTGGACAGAGATTCACTTTTAATGTGTGTGTATAATATAATACAGATACATAAAAAACCACTCCCAAAACAGAATAAATTATTACAAAATATTAATTTAAAAAAAAACTATAAAAATGGAGGCAACTTTGCCTGTGGTAGCATGTATACAATGTATGAAAAAATCTTTACTGCAGATGCTAATTTTGTGTTGTAAGATTTATGAGTTTCATGCTTTCATAGTGGTGCTTGGGAGAGCTTGACATTTTCTCAGGTGGTCCACACTGTAAAAAGTTTGAGAAACACTGATAAGTGTCTGTGTGCTTTTGGAAAACATTTAAAGCTGCAGTACAGAATCTTTGAAACAAGCTTAAAACATTTTTAGAAACAGAGCTTCTGCTTCTCTTTACAGCTCCTCACTCCACCAGGGCTGTTTGGCACTGACAGTGTGCACATGTGATGTACGTACTGCGGCAGTCATACAGACGACTGGACGGTCCAAAAGTTGGCCGACCTATTACTGGCTGAGGTTTTAGTAGAGTTGTGTCTGAACTACATAAAAATATATCATTAATTTTAATCTCCCCAAACAATGATAATGTTATGTTGGAATGTTGTTAAAGAGGGTCAAATGTTTGAACCCAGTTTTTTTTTAGCAGATTCTGTGTAGCAGCTTTAATATAGGGAGGACACAACTTCCAGGTTGTGTGAGTAAAATCAGGTTTTTTCTCTTTGTCAGTTTAACAGTTTCTGTTGTGCCTGTCACTGTTCCCTGTCTGTTTGCTTACCTGGTTCTTCCTGACCTTGTGCTTCTCCTCACGTTCCCTCTTTCCTCTCTCCCTCTTTGGACTGACAATCATACACAAATAGATTGTATTCAATTAGATGAAAAATTACATTAATATGAAAAAAATACTATTAAGATCACTAACAAAAAGTTCTGTCTCAGTTTACTTTCAACCAAAAGGCAAATAACCAAACCACATGAACATCTAATAAAAGATATAAATATTGAAACACTGATCCAACATTATTGCTGATTGATGGATCATTTGATTTTACACTTTTACCTGAATGTGGCTCCTTTAAAAAAACAAAAAAACAAACAAACAAAAAACTTCCTCTTATCCATTATGAACCTGGCTGTCTCTCTGTACAAAACACACGCACACACACACACACACACACACACACACACACACACACACACACA
>NW_005187844.1:0-5481 GCF_000239375.1 Pundamilia nyererei
GACACGACTTTAATTGTCCATTAAAAGAATACAGAAAAGTTTGCTGTGCTATCCCTTTGGCCCTAAAGCAGCTGATATGCAACACAATGCTACATTCTGAGGTCAATCCAGCGCTGCCAAACTTAAAAATTGGTAACTGCAACCTAAATGATAGTAAATGTAACAATAAATTTATCAGTGTGAATTTCAAATCTATTCTTTTCCAGGGGTTTAACTCGGGTAGATATTTGCAGGCCCTTCATGGGGATCAGTCACTCATGGAAAAGGCGTTCTCAAAATTCATCAAGTGGCCTGTCTCCCCAAAAGTAAAAGAAACTCATTTCAAGATAATTAATAATATATATCCTGTGTCTGAATTTCTAAAGAGGAGGTTTAAATTTGAGGTTAATCAGTGTGCATTTTGTGATTTAGCCTGTGAAACATTACACCATTTGTTTTTCTCATGTCCTGCATCAGCTGCCTTTTGGTTAGAACTACACAGCTGGTTATCCCTCAAGATCAACGATATCCCCCAGTTTAATATTTCTGATATTATTTTCTATATGGCTAAACAACATCCATCTGTCTCTACTGTGATTAACATTGTCATCCTGTTAGGTAAATACCATATACATTGTTGTAAATGGAGGAATAGAAAACCATCCTTTATATGGTTCATCAATGACTTGAAACATTATTTCATGTCACTTAAAAAACTGAAGTCAAGCAGATTTGCCACAATCTATGATGACATTTCCCATTTGCTACTGTTTTGATCATTACCTCTATTGTGTATCAACCTGTGCTCTTTTTTAATTCTTCCCCGTTAATACTGTGAATTTTTGTCTAGCCCCCTCCCCCCATATCCTTGCTGTTAGTTTTGTTGTATTGACTGTGTTCTTTTTTTTATTTATCCTCCACGACAGTTCATTTGCACTATATTGTGTTATGTTGTTTGTGACTGTATTGTTCCATTTGTTAATAAAAAATAAATTAAAAAAAAACCTGGTGCACACCTGGACACAAAGAACCACCAACGCACCGATGTCTGAGGGCGTCTGCCACTAGCAGGGGAAGTGGTGGGGGAGATAGGCCTCCATACCTTCGAGGGCCTGAGATGTCCCTTGAGAGGTGGCGTCTGATACCCAACCTGACATATAGACACAGACATACAGGCACACACAGATACAGACATCCATTCCCACCCTCATGCTCTCATATGCAATTACTCAACACTCAACCAACGTGGAGACAGACAAAAAGAGACACTATACACACCTTTACCCCAAGGCCCTGCATGTGTGGGTGATTGTGGTGGAGCGGAAAGAGGGAGGCAGCTGGACATGGGGAGGGAAGGAAGGGAGGGGCAAGTGACCCCTCCCTGAGGCCAGCTCCCCCGCTGACCCCTGTAGGCACCCCCATACTCTGCAACCCGCCAGGGAAAGGGGGCTCAGGCCCATCCGGACCGGGGCCCAGTTCAGCAGCGCCACAGAGCCCGGGACAGCACCCGACCCCACCACAGAGAAAACTGCACCCACCCCGTCATCCACTCATCTTCCAGACTACACAAGACATTAGACGTCCAGGTGGAGATCTTCCTCCACCTCTCCTATATCTCCCCCTCCTGCAGAGTGAGTTCCTGAAGAGAGGAGACCTCCTGCAAGATTTAACAACCTCCCCCACCAGTTGAAGAGCCCCCCAGGTGGCTCAATGCACTGGCGGCACCCCGTGCCAGGGCTGGGCCCCATACACCCACCCGCCCACAACCCCGGCAACACACCAACCAGGACCCAAGCCCCAAGGCCCAGCCAGGGCCCCAGCCCAGAGATGGAGCACCCCCAGAACCCCACGCCTGTCCCGGACCCACCCAGGTGAAGCCAGGCTACCAGGTCAGTAACCCACGTCCGTCAGCACAGACCCTCCCCTAGCCCCGCTGCACGCAGCCACGAGGAAACAGTCACCTAAGAGCCAACAGAGCCCTTAATAGGCCATGACCGCAACCCTCCAAGGAAGATGCTCCTGGGGAACCCCCCGACGCCCTAAGCCTGTCCCTATCCCCACACCAATCAGAACAGCGAAGGTAGGACCAAACTATGACCCCCCACCCCCACTAGGTGATGGAGCTGATCAAAGGAGCCCAGAGCAATTGATCTGATGTGGTGGCAGAGGCTGTATCAAGACTAATGTAATCTAATAGATCATTTCTATATTGGTTAAAATTAAGATTATTTTTATTTTTCCAGTTCATGAGGACTGTTTTCTTGGCTATGCATAGGGCAGTGAAGACCATATGGGCTATATTCTTTTCTGTAGTGACATTATCTAAGCAGCCCAACAAATACATTAAGGGGGAAGCTGGAATGTTACATTTCAGACACTTTGATAAGTCTTCACATATCTCGCGCCAAAACTTCTGAACTGGTGGACAGAACCAAAGAGCGTGGATATAATTGTCCGGTGAATTGGTTTGGCAGTGTGAGCAGTTGTTGGTAGACGTAAAGCCCATCTTGAACATCCGATGGCCTGTATAGTGCACTCTATGTAATATTTTGTATTGAATTAATTGAAGACTGGCATTTCTAATTAAATGAAAGGTTTTTAAGCATATCTGAGACCAGAAGTTTTGATCTAAGTTAACTGATAAATCCGCTTTCCATTTTGCAATAGGAAGTGATATTGATTCATCTGTTTTAGAAAGCATTCTGTATATTTTGGATAGTAATTTGGGGGGTTTAAGAGTAAGAAAATGAACCACACTTGGTGGTGTTTGTAGTTCAACTTGACCTGGTTTAAATTTCTTTTTTACTATGGATTTAATTTGTTGATATTCTAAAAATCTTTTCTTGTTGATCCCATATTGTGTAACTAGTCTGTCAAATGGAATAAATTCTGTTCCTTCTAATATATGTTCTAAGTATTTGATTCGTTTACCACTCCAATCTGGAAAGTTTATCATATTGTTTTGTAATATGTCAGGGTTGTTCCAGACAGGTGTACGTTTGCATGGGATTAATGAAGACTCCGTCAATTTTAGAAACTCCCACCATGCTGTCAGAGAAGAGCTGACGCTTTTGAAGCATTCATGTCGTTGGATGTTTGAGCTTATAAATGGTAGGTCTGAAATCTCTAGATTATTGCAAAGTGCTTGTTCTACATCTAGCCAGGGTTCATCTAAGGAATCAAGTCTTATGTCTTGATTGCTTATGATCAGGGGTGCACATAAGTGGTCTGCAGGTGCGCATGAGCTTTTAAAATAAAATACGTACACCAGATAAGAAGTTGCAAAGCGTGTTTGCTTACATAACATTTTCTGGAGGAGGACAGACATTTGTTTAGAACTCTACAAGATGTCGAAGAAGCAAGCTCCTTTAACCCTTTAAGCAATTACTTTGGTGTTCCTCCACCTCCAAAGAACTGTCAGAAGGAGCCCGAACCGCAAAAGAAGCGCGTATTCTCGGAAAAGTGGTTCGGACAAAAACAGTGCCTTTTAATATAAAAGGCACCCCTGCTTATAATCCAAAATTATTGCTCAAAAATAAAACATTCTTGTATTTAAAACTTGTTAAAACGCTAACAATCTTGCATAAAATTCATTTATGTGAAAAATGGATTAAATCTACTTTGTATCAACTATTTCTGTTGTTGATACTTTCAAATTCACATGCTTGGTTATGGAGTGTAAGAGTATTATAAACCCTGGTCAGTATAGTTTGAATACAAATCAGATTCAGAAAAGCAAGAAATAAAAGACTGAGCAATATGAGTATTAAATGAATCGAATTGTTTATATATTTATGATCTAATAATTTAAATGTATTTATTTTCATCCATGTATTTTAATTTATGTGGAAAAATGTTTACAATTCAGCGCCACGACCCATTATAGCCTTTTTTGTGTTCAATTCTGGTTTCAGCAGGATGATGTAACATTTGGGTCCAAACAGTGTGATCAAAAGACCAAAGCTCGAGGCCAGGATGGCAAATGCCTCCACTGCATCTGCATAATTTCCAGGTGAGCTTATATAAACAGGAACAAAAGCCACCCACACAGCACAGAAGATCAGCATGCTGAATGTGATGAGCTTGGCCTCATTAAAACTATCAGGGAGATTCCTCACCAGGAATGCAATTAGAAAACTGAGGACAGCCAACATGCCAATATAGCCTAATAACACTGCAAAACCCACAGGGGACCCAACTGCACACTCATAAACAATCATATCATTGTGGTATTTGGTGTTTTTATGTGGAGATGGGGAAGCAGAAACAAGCCAAGCAGTGCAAATGGCTGCTTGAACAGATGCAAGGCACAGAACTGTTCCTCTCTGCTGCATAGCACCAAACCACTTCAGACTGGTTACCCCTCCTGGCTTGGAGGCTTTGAACACAGCCAGAACAACCATGGTTTTTACCAGGATGCATGAGACACACAGCACAAAGCTGATGCCAAATGCTGCATGTCTGAGTTGGCATGTCCACAGCCTGGGTCGTCCAATAAACAGCAGTGAACAAAGAAAGCACAACTTAAGTGACAGTAATACCTGGAAACTAAGTTCTGAATTGTTGGCACGTACTATGGGTGTTTTGTGATGGTAGATAAAGATCCCCAGAACAACAGCACATGTACATGTGCCCAGCAGTGAGGTTGCTGTCAAACAAATACCCAAAGGCTCATGGTAGGAGAGGAACTCTGTCTTCTTTGGAACACAATGGTCACGTTGGGGGTTTGACCAAAAGTCCTCTGGACAACTGGTGCACCCCAGGGAGTCTAATAAAAGGTAGAAAGATGAAGAAAGGGGAGGATGGTAAAATGCATATTATATACAGATACGAATTAAATTTTATTTTTATGCAATGTTGAAAGATAAACACTTACTGCTTATATTATTAACTTTTCCGTCAGAACAAGGGATGCAGTCAAAACAGCATTTGGGTTCCCCCTTCTTTCTCACCATGTGGGTACCAGGTGGACAGCTCTCACTGCATACTGATTGAACTGGCTGTTGGACAAAATATAAATAAATATTGCCTGCTACAATTTTATGTAATACAAATGTCATAAAAGATAACTGTCAAATAAAAACATATCAAACCTTTTTGGAATTAAAGTTCCAGAAGATTTTGTCTTCATCAAGTAAGATTTCTTCACCTTTGAAAGCTGACCCCTTAACCTCACCCACATTCTGAACTGTAGTGCTTCCATCAGGGAGCCACAACCAATTCATCACATCGTAAATTGGCACAACATCACCATTTTCATCAAATGACACTTGATCACCAAATGGAGTGGTGAAGTTTACCCTTTCCAAGTAATAAACAAGCTGTTAAAAGGTAATATATAAGAAATTAATTTCACAGTGCAGGGAGTGGCACCCACTATCAAGTAACCAAATTAAATCTAACACTTAACCCTTTAAGACCTACCATAGAACCAAGTCCGCCAGAGCTTATATGATATTTTTACATGCTGTGGAGCCATTTTTGGGAGCATTTCAAGTTGCT
>NW_005187844.1:6208-23481 GCF_000239375.1 Pundamilia nyererei
TTTTGCGCTAGCTTACGTGGTTGCAGTGCTACCGGGATTTAAAAATAGTTACGCAAAACAGAGCGTGCCCACTCCGATCGGCTCTAAAGGGTTAATATACCTGTACATATTAAAGGCATTGAAATCTAGTTCTAAATTAAACAGGAACATCTCCAATTGTGCCATATATATGCATACTAGTTAATGTGCTCTAATATAAATATATTAAACACTACTTTTGCTCAATATGAAAAATCCATTTAGCTCTCTTCAGCTCATTTCATCTTATTGAATTGGGTTGTTTTTTTTATCCAACAAGGTCAATTTTTTTTCTGAAAGTAATTATAGAATAAATGGTTTACTCAGATGAAGATGAAGTATAAATTAATAACTCACCTCCCATAGCTCCAGTGATTGCAGAGTGGCACAGCTGTGCCCACTGAAAGGCCCTCTTCCTGGCTTGCATTGCAGCATGTCATCAAGGGAATATGCCAGGGCATAAACGGCTTTGTACACATTGTACTCAGGCCGGAGGTTGGAAATGTCCAAGAACTCAGTGTTAACATTTTCTAGATCTTCCTGTCCAGTGCATATTGCACCTCCACCTTCCACCCAACCTGCTGGAGCTGGTGCAAATCTGCACTGAAATGTAAATTCCCAAAACTCATTCACCTGAAATATATGTTTGAAACATATTATTAATAGCTGTATGTGTGTGTGTGTTTTAAAAAGACCAAATAAAAGTTTCGCAGCTAACACAGTAAAGTTTTGAACTCTCACCATTGTCTTTCCATAGCTATTACTGTCAAGTAGATCAGGGCGTATTTGTAATAGGAATTCCCTGAGCCCTGGTATTTCTCCTCGACGAATAGCAATGCCCAGTGTACCACCTAGGTATGGCATGAGCTCAGGTGTTTGAAGCACAGCAGCTGTTGCTGTCCAGCCTTCACTGGCTAACCACTGTAGGCCTGTTACATTCTGCCTTTCTATCTGTGCATTTTATTTCATCAGATATAAAAAGCAGTATTATAAATGGCAACAACTGACATCATCATGACATTGAAGTACTTGCTTGACTTAAAATTAATTCTATATCATTATTTTTCTGTACTCCACTCAAATAAAGACATAATACATGTATTAACCAGTTTAGAGAAACAAATTCTTTTAAAACTGCACCTCTTCCATAAGGTTTATCATGTGAGTCTCAAACACAAAGGCAATGACAACACGAGCCGTGGATTTCTTCATCACATCCACAATCCTTCTGAGTTCATCTGTGTCTTTGTCAGTGGGTAAAACCTCAACATAGGCAAGGCAACCTTCTCCAGACACACTCAGCTCAGATTGTAAGGATCTGGCTGCATGAAATCCATAATCATCATCAGTGATGAGCAGACCTGCCCAAGTCCAGCCAAAATGTTTTAGGATCTGAATCATAGCTCGTACCTGAGTGAATACAGATTAAAACATGAGTGCTGCTCATCAGCTGCTGTTGACTTTTTGTATTGTCCAGATTAATTTTTAACCTGGAAAGCATCACTTGGGATCGTCCTAAAGAAGGATGGATACTTTTGACGGTCACTCAAACAGGAACATGTGGCAAAATAACTCACCTGTGAAAAACAGACAATATGTTGTACATTATTTTCACATTAAATTTACAATTACAGGATTATAAACAAAAATGACATTTTATGGTTAAAGTGATAACTTACCATGGGTACTCTGTACAAACCTAAGACGCTGGAGATAGCAATAGAACGTGTAGAGGAAGAATCACCCACAATCCCTACAACTGGAGGATTTCCAACACATGTATTATGTAATATAATTTGTTCCTCTTGACCACTGACTAATGACAATGCTCCACGGAATCCAATTCCAAGTTCAGCACAGTTGTCATAAAGAGTGTATCCCAACGTCACATTAGGTAGCAAGCTGGAGTTGTTGTTGATCTCGTCAACAGCAAAAGCCATGGTTTGTGCCAGCCTAAATCCTTGTACATTGAAACTAACAAAAAACATTTTGATTTGAAAAATACATCAGGATACGTAGAAATTAGCTGAGCTTTATTAATCAACAAAATATAATTACTTATACTAATATATTAACATAATTACTTAATATTTATATTACCATTAGGTTTGTCCTGTTTCTCTCTTTTTTTTCTGTTGTTTCCTTGTCATACTTACCTGTGGCAAGTAGGCTGTTCTGGCTGTGAGGTAAATAACAGGTCAGAAATGCTTGAGAAAAAGTGGACTGGAAACAGTCCTCCCAGGATGACATCTCCGCTCTTCTGCATTCTGTTTATATGAAATTGCTCCTGTAGTTGGCACGAGGAGGGAAACAGAGAAGATGGTATAGTATAAGAAAAATAAGAATACTGCACAATGAACAAGAGCAAATTGCTTTGTAAAAATGAGCTCATGACAGCTTTCAGATTTTCGGACCCTAGTCATTTCATTTTATTGCTTTGCCATTCCCTTTTATTGAGATGCTGTGTTGATGAATTTTCCATACCACCCATGTGAGAAAAACAAGGTGAAAGGGCGGGGCCTAAAACACATTTCATCAGAGATTGGTTTTGTATCGAGGAAGACTTAGGTAACGCTGTGAGTGTATTACTTTTGTTTATTTTATTCCTTTTTAATGTTATTTTATTTTTCAACAGTTATAAAGGAAGAATGATTTTCTTTTGGTTCAACCAAAATATGAGGTGCACACTGAGAGATATATCAAATTATTGTCGAATTATAATTCATGTACAGCAAAATTCATGGTAAATGTCTCAAAAGGGAATGATAAAAAAAAAATTCCAAGTTCAAAGTTTGGGTTTTCTTTGAAAAAATATCAGTATATTTTTTTTAATCAATATTATCATTTTGAATGCCAGACTAAGTGGACTGGTACCGATCTCATTTCTTGAGACTGGTACCAGTCCAGGTGGGTAGTGGTGAGGGTTTCCTTAGGTTGTAGAGCATGAGGCCAATAAGGAAAGTAGATGGTTGGCATTGACACAATACAGATGGCTGATTACAGAGCCTCGGGAGGCTGAAGTGAAGTAGAAGGTAAGTAATAAGGAAGGGGAGCTGGTAATTGAGTTTAGTTTCTGGCTTGCGGTTGCGCATTCCGCCTTCAGGTTGCGCCGTAAGATGGCCACACCGACGAGAGCACCCAGTCATCTCAGCAAAAATGTTATTATTTATTTTGTACTGCTTTCTATTTCTGTGCGCATAGCACAATCATATACTTGACATGAAACACAAATGCTTTGGGAGCTACGTTCGTCAGCCAGTTCAGATGTTACAGTAGGTTTCAACACCGTGAACGCTCTGCTACCTGGGATCCTTTGTTTACAAACAGGGGGAAATGCGCCGGATTTTTGAGCCGATCCCGACAGAGAAACAGCAAGCCACCTCTGCCCAGCATCCTGCTCGTGAATCTCCAGTATCTGGACAACAAACTTTCACTGTTTACCAGGGAGACCGAACGAAGGACTCAGGTAAGAGAAGGGGAGGAGGGGTGTGCTTTATGGTTAACTCTTTGTGGGCTAGAGATATGTGTATCTTAAAAATGTACTGCTCTCAGAGCCTCAAGCTGCTGACCAAGTCAGACCTTTTTACCTCCCGAGGGAGTTCAGTTCAGTTCTCCTTTCAGCTGTTTACATCCCCCCACATGCTGATAAAGCTACGGCTTTGGACGAACTGTATAACATCATTATTGGACTTGAGAACAAAAATCCCGAAGCTGCCTTTATTGTGCTGGGAAACTTCAACAGAGCCAACATGAAGTACTATCAACTATCAACACATCTCCTTCCCCACAAGAGGTGATCAAACACTGGACCATTGTTACACTCCATTCAAAGAGTGCTACAAACCACTCCCCCACGCAGCTTTTGGCAAGGCTGACTATTGTTCCATACTGCTGCTGCCTGCGTACAGACAAAGCCTCAAACAGGAAAAAACTGTTTCCAGGGTCATCTACAAATGGGACAGTGAGGCTGAGGGGGTCCTACAGGGCTGCTTTGAGACAACTGACTGGCAGATATTTGTGGATGCAACTGATGGCAACATCAATGAACTTACAGATTCTGTCATTGGATATATTGGAAAATGCATGGACAATACCATCACTAAAACCACCGTACGGATATATCCAAATCAGAAACCCTGGGTAAATAAAGACATTTGTGCCATGCTAAAAGTGCGGACCTCTGCCTTTAACTCCGGGGACGCTGATGCATATAAAGCAGCCAGGTACGACCTCCAAAAGTCCATAAAAAAGGCCAGAAACGACTACAGGGACAAAATGTCCAGCTACCACAGCTTTGACACCAGGCAACTGTGGAATGGACTGCGCTGCATCACTGACTACAAGAAGGACAACACAGGCAGTGCTCAGCCCGCCGCAACTCTCGCAGACAAGCTTTGCAACTTCTTTGCTCGTTTTGAAGGCGACAACAGAGAACAGATCCTCTATCCTGAGGAGGACAGTGAGGCTGCAACTCTAACCCCAAAGAAGAAGATTTGAGATGGACTTTCAAAAAGGTCAGTCCTCACAAAGCTCCGGGTCCGGACGGCAGCCCAGGCCGGCTTCTCGGAGCGTGTGCCGACCAGCTGGCAGAGGTGTTCACCAACATCTTCAACCTCTCCCTGAGGCAGTCAGTGGTCCCCACGTCCCTCAAAACATCCACCATCATTCCCGTTCCTAAGAAATCCGTGGTCTCTTATCTGAATGACTACCGTCCTGTTTCACTGATGTCCGTCATCATGAAGTGCCTCGAGCAGCTGGTCAAAGGTCACATCTGCTCCTCCCTCCCTGACACACTGGACCCCCTTCGCCTATCGGACAAACAGAGCCACTGAGGGTGCCATCGTCCTGGCAATGCACACCACCCTCACTCACCTGGAAAAAGGGAATACATATTCATGAATGCTCTTCATCGACTACAGCTCAACATTTAACGCCATTGTGGAGTACACCAGGCACAAATACACGCACACGCAGGTATGTACTGCCAAATTCCACATTTATTGACGTGTTTGTTTTGACAGCTGAATCAGTCGCACAGCCTGACAGCTCACGAGCCCAGCTGATCTCTCCCTGGCCGCTCCTCCCCGTCTCACTATAAAAACACAGCGGAGGGAGACCATCATCAGTACATAAACACCATCAGCTGTTCTTACCGGCCTCGCAGCGCCGCCCTGTTGAGCCTTCTGCTCCACTCCTCCCCTGCAGCTGCACCCGGGGCCACGCCTCCGCCACAGCCATCATCCACTCAAAACTTACCTCGAAGCTCCTTGACCTTGGCCTAGCAACACCAATCTGCAGATGGAGTCTAAACTTCCTCACAAACAGGCCCCAGGTTGTGAGAGTTGGTAAGCACACCTCATCATCACTCATCCTAAACACAGAAATGCCACAGGGTTGTGTGCTTAGCCCCCTCCTTTATTCCCTGTTTACACACGACTGCGTCTAAGACCATTATCAAGTTTGCGGATGACAACCATCATAGGCTTAATCACAGACAATGATGAGACGACTTATAGAGAGGAGGTGATGGCAGTGTACAAGTGGTGTCTGTAAAATAACCTGTCTCTCAACATCAGAAAAACTAGAGAAATGATAGTGGACTACTGGAAACGACCAGTCAGGGAACACCAGCCCATCCACATAAACAGTGTCAAGGTCGAAAGGGTCAGCAGCTTCAAATTCCTTGGAGTCAACATCACGGAGGACTTCTCCTGGACCCTTCACACAGACACTGCTATCAGGAAAGCTCGCCAGCTTCTCTACTTGCTGAGGAGGCTGAGGAAGTTTGGCATGAACGCTAGCATCACCTCAAATTTCTACAGGTGTGCAATCGAGAGCTTGCTGACGAGCTGCATTACAGTTTGGTACGGAAGCTGCTGTGCTAGCAGCCGTAAATCACTACAGAGGGTGGTGAAGGCAGCAGAGCACATGTAACAGGGTCATAAATCACATTGTTATAATTACACAAAATGTGTTCTAAACCCCCAAACTGCTCCTTTTATACCTGACTTTTAGGACCTCCAAGCCTGTAGTTATGTTCATTATCAGTTAGAGCCCCTCCTCATTCTTTTCTTCTTCTTTGGTGCAGTCCTATAAATACAGTGTACCCCTTTTGCCTCTCCCCTTTTCTACAATTCCCCTGTGGGAGAGGTGGGTGTCATTTCTTTCCAACACCTTAAAACACACATATAATTCATATTTAGCCACCCTGATGTTGATTGCGATTTTAGTTCAATTATTGTCATTATTAAGCCTGTTTTTTGTTAGATGTTATAAGTGTGTAGTATGTGTGTATCATAAATGTGTTTCAGGCGCCATAAATGCTAGCATGAATATATACTCCTTGCTAGCTTGGAAGCTGTGGTGGGTTGAGCTAACCCTCTTCCCCACTGTTTGTATTTGGTCGTAGGAGCTGGAGTGGGCAAATTATTTACTTGGAGGTCTTTCTTTCTTTTACCTTTTTTATCAGGTATGTCAGATTTCATGTTTTTGTTTTATCTTATGTCAAATATGTCACGTGTAAATGCATACTTTATCTTTAATGTAAAAATAAATGCCAGCCCTTTTCTATAATTCCCCTGTGGGAGAGGAGCTGGAGTGGGCAAATTATTTACTTGGAGGTCTTTCTTTCTTTTACCTTTTTTATCAGACACAATGCAGAATCACACCGGTTACACACATCGCTGGCATGAAGCTTCCTGCCATTCAGGACATTTATCTTCAGCGATGCCTCCGCAAAGCATCATCAAGGGCCACAGCCACCCAGCACATAAGCTCTTCCCCTTGTTACCATCTGGCAGACGTTACAGTCTGTCTGCCCGGACTACAAGACTTAAAAACAGTTTCTACCATCAAGCCATACGACACCTGAACCACAACACTTAAACACATACAAAACACTCCACAGCATGCACTCAGAAGCTACCCTGCAGCTTCACAACTACACTGTACAATCTGCACTGGTCACTTCACGTTATTGGTATTTATATTAGGAAAAAAATGTGCAATACTGTACTAACTGCCACTAAATTTTTTTTGTACTGTGAAGTCTGTACTACTGCTCATTCCTGCCACTGTGCAATATCCCATTTTTGAGTTCAAATTTTTTCTACACATTCTCACTTTTTATTCTACAAGCTCTCACATTTTCATATCTCCATACAAATCCTTATTGTGGCCAGGTCCTTGGTCAGAGGCAGCTAGAAGACGTGGTTATTTTTCTTTTCCCTCGGCTTGCTTCCTGTACATTGGGATTTTGGTCAGTGGATAACAGGGTGGTTTTGCTGCCTCTTCATGTCTGGGAATGGGTTCTAACTGTTGTTTATGCAAAACATATGTGCAAAGCAATAGTTCAGAGTAATCAGCCTTCTTGGAGACCAACCATCTGACAGACGCTCAGAATAGAGCTGCTACTTCTCAACATTAAAACGAGCCAGTTGAGGTGGTTCAGGAATCTGGCTGAATGACGGTTCCTGGCTGCCTTTTGGATAAGATATTTTGGGCATGTCCTACCAGAAGGAGGCAGACGCAAGGCATGTTGGAGAGATTATATTACTTGACTGGCTGGGAACACCTTGATGTTTACCCGGATAAGCTGTAGGAGGTGGCTGGGAAGAGGAAGGTCCGGGCAACCTTGCTTAGGCTTCTATCCATGTGATCTATCCAATGATAATTGGAAAAAATGGGTGCATGGATGAACTGATTATAAATCTTTCTCAAATATATCTACAGGGTATATAAGTAAAGACTTTCAATTCTAAAAGATTTTTATTCTTAAAAATACAGTCTTTGATTTAACTGTTCTGTTTAATTTGTGAGTAGTTTATATTTATTCAAGATTAACACGAAGGCTTAATATGCAGACACTTCTAAACCTCACGTCTGTGAAAAATGAGATAATGATGCGTAATGCGTACAATAAAAAAAAAATGCTTTTGCTTCTAACCCCATGAAAGTCCATGCTTAACATTCTCCAAAATCCTATATGTTTACAGAAGATTCTATCCCATCCTTCTGTCTGAAACAGCCACTATATTTACAGTACCGTCATTCAGAATATGCGAATAATGTGTGATTAAAAACAGGTCAGTCCCATTTATCAGTTCATTCACACTTATATTTTTTGACAACTTCGTGCACTCACTCTAAGCTTAACCTACATAACATGACAATAGTACACTATTTTAAGCCTTATTTATTTTTGTTTATGGATTTTTTTGGTACAAATTTTATATTTTATCTGTGAATGTGGTTTGACAATGTGTGCTTTTTCCAACAAATATCCCCAGTAGAAAGCAAGACTGAAAAAAAGAGAGAGACAAAGGCTGCCACAATTTATCTAAATACCTAATGCTGAATGCCTATTGTTTCAACTATAATGATAAAAAAATCCATTTGTTACTACTAACACCCACCCCTCAAAGAAAAAAGAGAAAAACATGTTTCTACTGCATCCTATTCCACGTGTCATAACTACTGGAGTTTCTCTTCTTTCTAATATACTTTAAAGCTGCTTGTCTAGTCTATGTGGAAAAATAATTAAGACTCACTGCCACGACCCATTATAGACTTTTTTGTGTTCAATACGGGTCTCATTATTATTATGTAACATTTGGGTCCAAACAGTGTGATCAAGAGTCCAAAACTTGAGGCCAGGATAGCAAATACCTCCACTGCATCTGCATAATTTCCTGGTGAGCTGATATAGACAGGAACAAAGGCCACCCACACAGCACAGAAGATCAGCATGCTGAATGTGATGAGCTTGGCCTCATTAAAACTATCAGGGAGGTTCCTTGCCAGGAATGCAATTAGAAAACTGAGGAAAGCTAGAACACCAATATAACCCAATAACACTGCAAAACCCACAGCTGACCCAAATGCACACTCATAAACAATCTTATCATTTTGGTATTGGGTGTTTTTATGTGGAGTTGGAGAAGCAGAAACAAGCCAGGTAGTGCAGATGGCTGCTTGAATAGATGTAAGGCACAGAACTGTTCCTCTCTGCTGCATAGCACCAAACCACTTCAGACTGGTTACCCCTCCTGGCTTGGAGGCTTTGAAAACAGCCAGAACAACCATGGTTTTTACCAGGATGCATGAGACACACAGCACAAAGCTGATACCAAATGCTGCATGTCTGAGTTGGCATGTCCACAGCCTGGGTCGCCCAATGAACAGCAGTGAACACAGGAAACATAACTTAAGTGACAGCAATAGCTGGAAACTAAGTTCCGAATTGTTGGCAAGTACTATAGGTGTTCTGCGATGGAAGAAAAAGATCCCTATAACAACAGCACATATATTTGTTCCCAGCAAAGAGGTTGCTGTTAAACAAAATCCCAGAGGCTCATCGTAGGAGAGAAACTCTGTCTTCTTTGGAACACAGTAGTCACGCTGGGGGTTTGACCAAAAATCCTCTGGACAACTGGTGCATTCCAAGGAGTCTGGCAAAAGGAGAAAGATGAAGAAAGCGGAAGATGGAGAACTGCATATTATATTTAATGAAAATGAAATTCAATATGTCATGCTGATAGATTAAAAAAAAAAAAACGAAATAAAAGACTTACTGCCTTTGTTATTGATTTTTCCCTCAGAACAAGGGATGCAGTCAAAACAGCATTTAGGTTCCCCCTTCCTTCTCACCATGTGGGTACCAGGTGGACAGCTCTCACTGCATACCGATTGAACTGGCTGTTGCACAAAAATAAATATTTCCTAGCAGAATGACATTAACTGTAAATGTGACAAAAGGTAAAGTCTGAAAAGCCATGTGTAACCTTTTTGGAATTAAAGTTCCAGAAGATTTTGTCTTCATCAAGTAGGATTTCTTCACCTTTGAAAGCTGACCCCTTAACCTCACCCACATTATGAACTTCAGTGCTTCCATCAGGGAGCCACAACCAGTTCATCACATCGTAAATTGGCACAACATCACCATTTTTATCAAATGACACTTGATCACCGAATGGAGTGGTGAAGTTTACCCTTTCCAAGTAATAAAGAAGCTGTTAAAAAGTAATATATAAGAAATTAATTTCACAGTGCAGGCAGTGGCACCCACTATCCAATAACCAAATTAAATCTAACGCTTACTATACCTGTACATATTAAAGGCATTAAAATCGAGTTCTAAATTAAACAGGAACATCTCCAATTGTGCCATATATATGCATACTAGTTAATGTGCTCTAATATAAATATATTAAACACTACTTTTCCTTAATATGAAAAAATCATTTAGCTCTCTTCAGCTCATTTCAACTTGTTGAATTGTTGTTGTTTTCTTATCCAATAGGATAAATTTTGTTCTGAAAGTAATTATAGAATAAATGATTTATTCAGATGAAGATAAATTAATAACGCACCTCCCATGGCTCAAGTGATTGCAGAGTGCCACAGCTGTGCCCACTGAAAGGCCCTCTTCCTGGCTTGCATCGCAGCATGTCATCAAGGGAATATGCCAGGGCATAAACAGCTTTGTATACATTGTACTCAGGCCGGAGGTTGGAAATGTCCAAGAACTCAGTGTTCAAATTTTCTAGATCTTCCTGTCCAGTGCATAGTGCACCTCCACCTTCCAGCCAACCTGCTGGAGCTGGAGCAAATCTACACTGAAATGTAAATTCCCAAAACTCATTCACCTGAAACACATTATTGGAAAATGTTTATTTTGTGTTTTGTTTTAATATAGACAAGAAAAATTTGTTGCAGCTAGTAAATTTCAAACTTTCACCATGCTATTTCCATAGTTAGTATTGTGATGTAGGTCAGGACGTATTTTTAATAGGAATTCCCTGAGCCCTGTTATTTCTCCTCGACGAATAGCAATGCCCAATGTACCACACAGGTATGGCATGAACTTAGTTGTTTGAAGCACAGCAGCTGTTGCTGTCCAACCTTCACTGGCCAACCACTGTAGACCTGTTACATTCTGCTTGGCTACCTGTGCATTTTATTTAACCAAATGTAAAAAGTGATCATTTAACAACTACTTTGGTGACATTTTCATGTTACTGAAGCATTTTGTCATGTTAAAATGTATTTTATATCATTTGTTTTCTGCATTCATTCAAATAAAAATTTAATACATCGTTTACACTGAGTAGAAATGCATAGTTTTATACCAAGAAACAATCAAATTCTTTTAAAACTGCACCTCTTCTATAAGGTTTATCATGTGACTCTCATGTGCAAATGCAATGACCACACGAGCTGTTGATTTTTTCATCACATTCACAATCCTCCTGAGTTCATCAGTGTCTTTGTCCCAAGGTAAAACCTCAATGTAGGCAAGGCAACCTTCTCCAGACACACTCAGCTCAGATTGTAAGGATCTGGCTGCATGAAGTCCATAATCATCATCAGTGATGAGCAGACCTGCCCAAGTCCAGCCAAAATATTTTAGAATCTGAATCATTGCACGTACCTAAGTGAGAACAGATTAAAACATGAGTGCTGCTCATCAGCTGCTGTTGACTTTTTGTATTTGTCCAGATTGATTTTTAACCTGGAAAGCATCACTTGGGATCGTCCTAAAGAAGGATGGATACTTTTGACGGTCACTCAAACAGGAACATGTGGCAAAATAACTCACCTGTGAAAAACAGACAATATGTTGTACATTATTTTCACATTAAATTTACAATTACAGGATTATAAACAAAAATGACATTTTATGGTTAAACTGATAACTTACCATGGGTACTCTGTACAAACCTAAGATGCTGGAGATAGCAATAGAACGTGTAGAGGAAGAATCACCCACAATCCCTACAACTGGAGGATTTCCAACACATGTACTGTGTAATATAATCTGTTCTTCTTGACCACTGACTAATGAAAATGCTCCACGGAATCCAATTCCAAGTTCAACGCAATTATCATAAAGAGTGTATCCCAACGTCACATTAGGTAGCAAGCTGGAGTTGTTGTTGATCTCATCAATTGCAAAAGCCATGGTTTGTGCTTGCCTAAACCCCTGAACATAGAAACTAATTTAAAAAAAAACAATTAAGGAAACTGAATAACAATAATTAAAGGGATATTTTAATGAAAAAATAACCAAGAAGCTTCATTCAACATCCATTTTTCTTAGCTTTGCTAATCAGCAAAGTATATTTATTTTAGATATGACAGTTACATTCATACTAGCATTAAGTTTGTCCCGTTTCTCTCTTTTTTCTGTTGTTTCCTTATCATATTTACCCGTGGCAAGAAGGTTGTTGTGGCTGTGAGGTAAAAGACAGGTCAGGAATGCTTGAGAAAAAGTGGACTGGAAACAGTCCACCCAGGATGACATCTCCACTCTTCTGCATTCTGTTTAGATTAAATTGTCCCTGAAGCTGACACGAAGAGGGAAACAGAGAAGAGGACATAGCATAAGAAAAGTAGGAATACAGCAAAATGGACAAGGACAAATTGCTTAGTAAAAATGAGCTCATGACAGCTTTCAGATTTTCTGACCCTGATCATTTCATTTTATTGCTTTGCCATTCCCTTTTATTTACATGCTGTGTTGATGAATCTTGGACACCACCCTTCAGCAAAAAAACAAGGAGAATGGGCAGGGCTTAAAATACACCTCATCAGATATTGCTTTTGTATCCAGGCATATTAAGGTAACACTGTGAGTATATTACTTATCAAGATGACCTCAAGCTCACAAAAACAACATATTTTTGTCTATCTTTTAAGTTTGGTTGCATATTATTGTATTTTTCAACAGTTATAATAGAATAATGAATGTTCTTGCATTCTTCTTCAGTCTCAACAGGCAATGTTAAAAAAAATTCCAGCCCAAATTTGAATTGTCTTTTACTGTAAAACTGTCATTATCTGAATATTTTTGGTGTGTTTTTAATCATTATTAATATTTTTAATATCACACTAAATGGACTTCAGTGTTAAATTTGAAATGAACCAGTAATTGTATGAAGGCTTATGTACACCATTGAGCCCTGCTCTCAATAACACACATAGATGTAGCAAACATTTTAGCGCCATCTTCTGCCAATAGGGAATGTAACGTCACTCGGTTGATTGGTTGGTTGTGGTCAATAGACATTAGTTTATTTTAGCTAACCAGTAACCTGTTAGCTGTAATGTTCATATACTGTCCTCACTAAAGTTTGTTGCAGGCAACGTAATTTCAGCTATACAGCTAGCTTAACAATCTTTATTGCCAGCACTTCATCCTCCAAGAAACAGGCTGCTTGTTGTGTTTGGCAGGATTTAATGATGAAAATAAATTCTCTCTCTCTCTTTTTTGTAAAACTGTACAAAGAAATGGAATACAAAATACACAATGAAGACATGTTCCATTACACTGGGAGAATAACATTGCTCTAGTGAAAAACACAAAACCACAGATAAAGCATCTGCTGACAAAATACAAGCATCTACCTGCCTCCATATGATTTAACTCAAAACAGTGTCAAAACTTACTAATACACATTAAATGTATAGGAACTTACGGATGAAGCTGATATTGTGGACTTTAACACGAGGATTGCAGAGATTGCCATCAGATTACAAATGCTGTCACTGCAGCAGCTAAAGAGCACACTACTTCCTGTATACCACTTCCTCTACAAAAAAGACATTCTGCTTAGTTACCACTAGGTGGTAGTAACACTTCTTAAACAACTATAATATGTCCGTTCCATGACAATTCAGTTTTGTAAAGCACTTTATAAATCAGGAGGAGAGGCATTTTGAGTCAGGTGACAGTGGTTTACCGAGCAGACAAGCTGTAGTCAGAAATTTTTTTTTTTTCATTCGGTCTCCAAAAAGTGTGGCATCTCTTTCATGGAATCTCCTATTTTTCATGTAGACTTGCTGATGGGATTCCTGATTGTGCTTCTGTAAGAAAGTTATGTTTGTGGTTTGATTCACATGTAATAATCTGTTATGTTGTTAACTCTTAGGATGTGATTGAGAAGAGGGAAACTATTTTATTGCACAAAATAGCACTGATTGCATCAGCTGATTGCGCCACTTGGTATAATCAGCCAAACACGGAAAAATAAGAGTTTCTGACTCCAGCTTGTCAGTCCAGTGAATCACCTGTCACCTGACTCAAGCAGACTCTCCTCCACTACACTCAGTCCTCATTTCTAAAGTGGTTTACAAACTAGAACATTATAGCCAACAGCTGGATTTTGTTTCAGTGCAGCTAGCCAAACAGCTAGCCAAACAACAAAGAGCCAATTACTGCTAAAGACACACTGACAGTCGACAGTATATCCGTGATTTCTTACTGAGTGACAAAATGTCACAATGTGAACAGAACAGACTTTCTTCCCATCATTCTGGTGGAAGGTGGTTTTTGGTTTTATCTGTTCAAATATTATTTTAAGAACTACATGGACTCTCAGATGTTTTCTGCCCGAGTTTTATCTGGCCTCCCTGCTCTTTCAATTCAATTCAATTTTATTTATATAGCGCCAAATCACAACAACAGTCGCCTCAAGGTGTTTTATGTTACAATACAATACAATACAACTTTATTTGTATACCTCGTTTAAAAGACCAGCGGTACACCAAAGTGCTTTACAATAAAAACAGGAAAATTAAGACAATAAATAAAAGACTATTAACGAAGTACCACATATGTCATCAGGTTAAGGGCACTAATTATGCAGCAATAAAAGGGAATATAAGAACAAAGTTACTAAGAACAGATATAGCTAAAAGATAAAATACATAAATAAGAAATTGAACCAAATATAAAATAGGGACACTAACTAGATGGAAAAGCTATGTTGAATAAATGAGTTTTTAAACGGGATTTAAAAGATAAAACGGAGTCTGACGCACGGATAGCGATAGGAAGGTTGTTCCACAGATTCGGTGCAACCAGGGCAAAAAGCACGGTCACCCCTAGATTTAAGTCTAGATCTAGGGCTCGCCCAGAGACATATAGACTAAGAAGATCGACAAGATAACGAGGGGCTAAATTTTTTTATTTTATTTATTATTTATAATTTTAAAGGTGAGCAACAATATTTTAAATTCAATGCGATATTTTATGGGTAACCAATGCAACTCAATAAGAACTGGGGTGATGGAGGCATACTTTCTAGTGCCAGTCAGAAGGCGAGCCGCAGCATTCTGGACAAGCTGAAGTCTGTGAAGGAGAGCGGAGTGAAGACCAAAGTAGAGGGAATTACAATAATCCAATCTAGAAGTCACAAAAGCATGAATGAGCTTTACAAGATCTTTATGAGGGACATAGTGCTTAGCCTTAGCAATAAGGCGCAGTTGGTAAAAGCTAGATTTGATTACTGAAGACACTTCTTTGTTAAATTTGAAAGAGCTGTCCACCAGGACACCTAGGTCACTAACTGAGTCAGAGAAAGAAGTGGCAAAGGAACCAAAGGTATCAGCTGATAGGCCCCTAGGGATATGGTTGCCAAACACCACAATCTCTGTTTTCTTTTCATTCAGAATAAGGGAATTGTTTGAAAGCCATTCTCTGACTTCTCTCATGCACTCGAGGTCATCATCATGTTGTTATCATCTAATTGAAAATAAATCTGTATATCATTGGCATAGAGGTGATAAGAAATGTTATATTTTTTTTCATAGATGAAGCCTAGGGGGAGCATATGTAATGAGAATAACATTGGGCCAAGCACAGAGCCTTGGGGCACACAACAGCATAAGGATGCAGTTGAGGAAGAATAAGTACCCAAGGTAACGGAGAAAGACCTGTTCAAAAGGTATGATTTGAACCAATTAGGGCTTCACCCCGAATGCCTACAGTGCATTCTAACCTTGTTAATAAAATATTATGGTCAACCATGTCAAAGGCTGAGGACAAATCCAATAAGACTAACACAGCAGAATGCCCTGAATCAGTAATTAAGAGAAGATCATTAAGGACTCTCAGGAAAGCTGTTTCAGTGCTGTGGCGTGGTTTAAAACCAGTTTGAAATTTATCACAGATGTCATGCGCATCCAGGTAAGCCTGGAGTTGCGAAAGAACTATTTTCTCTAGGATTTTGGAAAGGAACGGAAGTTTGGATATCGGCCTATAATTAACGAGATAACAATGATCAAGACACCTTTTTTTAAGAACAGGTTGCACTATAGCATGTTAAAAACAGAGGGAACATAGCCAGAAGACAATGATAAGTTCATTAAAAACAGAATACTGGGCCCAATTACATCAATGCCATCATTCACAATGCAAGACGGAAGGGGTGCATATGCAGAACTAGTAATTTTCAGTTGCTTGACAATTTGCTTAAGTGTACAGAGTGACACTGGCTCAAACTGACGAAAAGTTGAAGCACATTCTGCAGTGAGAGCAGGGCTCACCACTAGGAGCAGTGAGGATTTGAGAGATAGGATTTTATCAGTAAAGTATTTTAGAAATTGTTCACAGAGAGCTGAGGATGGGACCATCGGCATATCAGGGCAGGGATTAACCACTGAATTAAAGATTTTAAATAGCAATCGAGGGTTATGGCCATTGGTCACAATAATATAAGAGAAAAAGGCTGCTTTAGCACATTTAGCAGTAATTTGAAACTCCAGGCGGCTAGAACGCAAAATATCAAAGGATACCTGGAAATTGTCTTTTTTCTGATTTTAGATCAATTGTGTTAATACAGTATGTCAAAATGAAAACAAAACTGTAAATTCAGACACGTGGCATTGTGCTGAAAAGAATGATACCAAAGAAGGCAAAGTAAATAGTTTTTTCAAGGTGAAATGTAGAGGTAAAATCAAAAGTAGTTGAAAATGACCAATTATAACCTGGACCCCAGAGGATTAAACATTTCTTTAAAATAACAATAATAACAGTAATAATAATAGTTACTTTTCAAGTAATTAATTACTTTTAGAATCTTGTAACTCAGTTACTAACTCAGGTACTTTTTTGAAGAAGTAACTAGTAGCTAAAATTAATTACTTTTTCAAAGTAACTTGCCCAACACTGCTAATAACACACAAACAACAGATTCCATAATGCATCGCTGCAGCCTCCTTCCCGAACGCTAGGCTGCCTGGGAACATTCCCGCGTCAATCAAGTCAATCTTCTGTTATCGCGAAGCTAGCCCCTCACAATGGCGAAGAGAAAAGTTGATTCTGAAAACAGAGCCTTTCAGTAGTCCTTTTTACCATCAGGGCCTCAGGGCCTATACTGGTCTTTTTAAAAGTTATCTTTGACTTTATGACTCTCTGTGTCGTTTCTGGGATGCTTAGGACTCATATTGCACTGCTGGAAATAGTTTATTTT
>NW_005187844.1:48213-49535 GCF_000239375.1 Pundamilia nyererei
GCCTTGAGGCGACTTTTCTTGTGATTTGGCGCTATATAAATAACATTTAATTGACTTGAATTGAATCCTGTGCCTTTGCACCCTAGTGAATAGGTTGATCATAACTGCACTGACAAGAGAAGATGAGTCTCCTAAATTTCAGTTACCCCTATTGCAGGCTGAAAATAGGGACAGTAATGAGGATAGTGAGAGTGAGGATGAAATTTAAGGTTTGGAATTGTTCTGTGCGTTTGTTTGTTTTTTCTTTTTCTGACACTGTAGAATGATGCACGTTGGGAAATCTCTTTTGAGTTTGCAATGGTGTTGATGTTAGGTACGGGAGTTGGAAAGGAAATCTCCATGTTTTTTTTTTTAATGTGATTTAATGTGATTGTTTTCACAAGGGGGGAATTGTACTGGAAATTTCTTTATTCTATGTATTAATCACATATTTTAATCATATCACATTGGTAATAGTAACATCACTTTCTCACTTTAGTATAGCAAGATCACTCCTGACACCAATTGTATACATGCATGTGGAATGTTATCACAAGTGGGCCTCAGGTTTTATTACACCTCACAGAAGGTGCATTGTAGACTTGAAGATCTCCAGACATTCTCTTTCTCGGGACGTGACAGGTGGTCGTAACATTTCCTAGAGTGGGAGAGGGGCAAGGATGAGCTGGATTGAAGGTATAGAGATATATGATGTGATGTGGAATGTCTTTGTTTTGAAAGTGTTCTGGGAATGGTTCAGGTTGGTGTCCTTCCTCAGAAAATTGTTTGGTGTTTGATCTGAACATTTTCTCCACTGCAGTGTTTCCTTTTCTTTTCTCTTTTTAATAAAGGTCACTTCAAAAGACACACTCACCTGGCGTTTGCAGTTTTATTCAAGATTTTGCATAACATAAGCAAGGCTGAAACCCAACCACCACTGAACAAAACGTACAATCTGAAATGCCAAGACTGGGCTAAGAAATATCTGAAGACAGATTTTCAAGTCCAGAGCTGTGTACATGAAAACTCTGACGTGAGAACATCAGTGTTTTTTCTTTTTTATTAATCTTTGTGTAAGTGCGAGAGCATGTGCTCTCCTCCTTCAAACAAATTTAATATCTTAACAAAAGCAACAAAAACTGAATTTCAAGTAGAAAAACCTTACATTTATGGAATTCACATAGTAATATAGAGTTCATGTTTTTTGGTAGGCTTCTAATATTCTGTTTTCGGGAAGGCTGTTCCCGAAGCTCTGCGTATTTTGTCAGCATGTTTTCAGTGGTGCCTCTGTAAAAAGTTGTGAGATGAAGTATGGAGAGTCCTGCATTTCTGAGTCTCCTGAG
>NW_005187844.1:50521-52479 GCF_000239375.1 Pundamilia nyererei
AGCTCTGCGTATTTTGTCAGCATGTTTTCAGTGGTGCCTCTGTAAAAAGTTGTGAGATGAAGTATGGAGAGTCCTGCATTTCTGAGTCTCCTGAGGGAGTGGAGGTGCTCATGTGCTTTTTTTGATAACTGTTGTCATATTGTTCTCCTGTTCCCAACAGACAACTTAATAATAATGTATACTTTATTGATCCCCATGGGAAAATTGCTCTCTGCTTATTTCTTATTTCCAGTGTAAAATGTCTGAATGGTCAAACCGACTATAAAGTTTGATCCATTTATTTTACATCTTCTAAACATAACTTTAAGTTTTTATATTTTAATTGGTAAAGAGGTTTACAATGAATGTTATCAAAACAATGTGAAATTCAATTTGGTTTTATTTATACAGCACCAAATCAAAACACTGGCTTCAATGCACTTTATATAATAAGGTAACGACCCTACAATAACATTGAGAAAATTATCTATAGCTAATATAAGGTAAGATAAACCTTTATTAGTTCCCCATGAGGGAAATCTTTTGGTCTTTGGTTTAGCCACCATTCTCCTGTCACTCACCACCTCCACCGGGTCCAGAGGGCATTCTAGAACAGATCTGGCCCTCCAGATAAGTCTGTGCAGTCTTTTCCGGTCCCCAGCAGAGATGCTGCGAGATGCTGCCTCCCCAGCAGACCACACCGTAAAAGATGGCTGAGGCCACAACTGAGTCATAGAAGGTCTTCAGGAGTGGGCCCTTCACTCCAAAAGACCTGAGTCTGCACAGGAGGTACAGCCTGCTCTGCCCTTTCCTGTAGAGGACATCTGAATTTTGAGTCCAGTCCAGTTTTGAGGTTTCAAGAAGTTTATTGGAAATTATGTATCAGAATTTCAGGAGCGGGACCACGCCTCCAAACATGATTGTGGTGGGGCATGGTTTGCGGTGCCGTGCGGACGCACCTGCACGGCATCCGCAATCACGCCCGCCGTGTTAAAACACGGGGACTCAGGGGTTGGTGTGTGTGTGGTGTGACGTGAATTAAATAAAGTTGGCTCTGAACGTTGCTCCGTGGTCCCGCCGTGCCTTATTCACGCCACAGTGATCCTTCCGGTTCTCATCTATATAGGTTCCCACAGTTCTCCAAGATGTTCAATCTCGTTTACATGCCCCACCCTGCCTCCCTTTTTCAATTCTTCAACTTCTTCACTTTTATTTAGTACATGGGGATCTGCCAGACCCAGGAGCCATTGCCAGTCCCCTTCAAGGCCTTCCCCAAACTGCAGCTCAATTCATGTCCAAGCATTCACCTTTGCCTACTAAAATGCTGTCAAACCTAAAATGAAGACGTGGGCCCAGCTAGTGAATTGTCATTTCGTATGGTGTTACAGAAGCTGAAACAAAATGCTTTTTCTCACCAGCCTCTTTAGTGCAATAGTCACTTTTAAAAAAGTTTTAAAAGAGAGCAGTAAAAAGGCAGTAATAAATCGTAACAATAAATAGGGATAAATAATATAAAATCTAAATTCTAAAACAAATTCAAGTCTAAATAGTCACACTCATCCAGGTAGCAGCAGTCCTTTCACAGAAGGGGAAAATTAAATCAACTAGTGGGTCTATCTGAGGAGTATATTGCATGTGTGTGTGTGTGTGTTTGTCCATCTGTGTGCAAATAGGGGGCATCAAAGTCCGCTTGTGGATCTCACAGTACAGCTGTGTGAATAGCTGAATGGATGGGGAGGAGGCACAATCCATTTATCACTCTCACGCTTGTGCAAAGAACCCTTCCAGCATCCTGGTTGTTCTGCAGCTGATGCTCCTGTACCTCTTGCCAGACAGCAGGAGGGACAACAGGCTATGAGAGGGGTGGTGGGAGTCTCTGAT
This sequence comes from Pundamilia nyererei, assembly GCF_000239375.1. Classification (NCBI taxonomy): domain Eukaryota; kingdom Metazoa; phylum Chordata; class Actinopteri; order Cichliformes; family Cichlidae; genus Pundamilia; species Pundamilia nyererei. Next base: position 52,382 of record NW_005187844.1, read on the forward strand.
GATAGCTCTGCGTATTTTGTCAGCATGTTTTCAGTGGTGCCTCTGTAAAAAGTTGTGAGATGAAGTATGGAGAGTCCTGCATTTCTGAGTCTCCTGAG
>NW_005187844.1:53600-55379 GCF_000239375.1 Pundamilia nyererei
GCTGTCTGAGACCTGCAGGTGCCCAACCAGACCATGACACTGAGTGTTGCCTTGAGGTTCACCCTGACCTCCTGAGCACCAGAGGGTGTGCTAAAACTACAGAGGATCAGCCTACCCTAACCCTCAGCCTACCTGGGAAGGTCTATGTCAAAGTTCTGGTGAGGAAATTTCATTCTTAGTCAAGCGTCAGGTACACGGTTAGGAAGAACAATGGGATTTTGTCCTACTCAATAAAGAGCTGGACCAACTCTTTATCCTTTTACTGTCCAAGTTACTGTCCGAAAAGAGAGAGTATCTCAGGGTCTTGTTCATGAGTAAGGAGGAAGGAGCAACGGAAATGAGCTGTCTCTAAAGGGTGGCTGGCCTCTCCCTTAGAGATAGGGTGAAAAGTTCAGCCATTCCAAAGGGATTCAGAATAGAGTGACTACTCCTCCACACTGAAAGCTACCAGTTGAGGTGGTTTGGGGATCTGGCAATGATGCTTCCTGGGCGCCTCCTAGATGGAGTATTTTGGGCATATCACACTGTCGGAGTGTTAAAAACAGCTTGAAATTCTCATGAGTTGTTTGCAAAAGAAAAATCACCATCATAATGCGACTACCCCTTCGGCGCCAGCTGTGGGCTCAAGGCTGGAGCCGAACAAAAACTCCCTGATAATGACTGTGTTGAGTCTGTTCCTTCCCATTCCATGCAAGGCCACCTGGGTTGGCTGGAAGACTGTTTAATTAGCCTGGCGGGGCGAAGGACACTGTCTCAGCTGAACTACGGACACGCACACACATATACTGATACTGATAAGCACTCACTGATGCATCACCCTCCCTATCCAACGCCACCTCCAACGCTTACCTCCCCCATCATGTGGACATCGGGTCAGCTGGTGGCGCAGTCGAAGATTGCAGCGGTCCCAGAACAAATGTACACACTGGAACACTTTTCCATGTTGCTTGTCTGTGTTTATTGTGCTATGATGTGTTGATACCTGTGCATTCCTGTATTATCCTTTTGTGTTGCACATTTCAATGTTATTTTTTTCGCTACCTGGCCTGACCTGTCTCCCCAATGTGATGTTTGTATTGTATGTACAGTCGGCAAGGTCTGTCATCTCGGTTGTGGGCAAAAGACCTGCAACTGACAAATAAAGGCTATCTCATCTCATCTCATAGAAGAAGGCCACTTGGTGAGACCGATAGCATACTGGAGAGACTATACTTCTAGCCTATAAAGCGTTCTCCCGCATAAGCTAGAGGAGGTGGCTTTAGGGAGGAAGGTCTGGGCATATTTCCTCATATGACTGCTCCTGCAACCTGATCCAGATAAGTGGAAGAAAATGGATGAATAGATGGATAGACAGATGGATGGACAGAGGGATCATGTGTTTTGGTGTGATTTTGAATCCATCTTTTAACCCTTTAGAGCCGATCGGAGCGGACACGCTCCATTTTGCGTAACTATTTTTAAATCCTGGTAGCTCTGCAACCATGTAAGCTAGCGCAAAATTTTTTTTTGCATATGAAACCGGAGGAGTTGTACTTACATCTTATGCCATCAGCTTGTCTTAGGTCACGGTTTCCTTCCACATAAAGCTTTGCAAAAACTGCATAAAAAGCACTTGCAGGAACAAAAACATAATATTCCAGAAACACGCTTTGCCGATCCGATCAGCTGTTCATAACACTTCCTACATTGGAATAGACGTCAGCGCGAACTTTTGCATTTCCGCCATTACCTGCCCGAAACCGGAAGTGACGTCATTTTCGCGGAAATGTAGTCTTTTTT
>NW_005187844.1:56866-69431 GCF_000239375.1 Pundamilia nyererei
ACACACACTCACACATACTGAATGATGCTACAATTGAAAGTGTTGAAAGCAAGTGATTGTTGGCTGATAATAAAGTATGATTAAGTGGTGAAATATTTTAACATCAGGAGGGAATGTTAAGGAATTTTTATTGTTTTATTTGATTATGCTTCAAAAGTTATGTTACACATATTTCACCAGACACAGTTTTCTGTTGAAACAGGAAGCTGTCCCTGCGACACTGACAAGAGATCAGTCCAGAAATACATATCCGCAGAAGTTGACTTGCATTATATTATTCTTAGAAATTGACTTGCAACACACATACTTTGTGACACACACACATACAGCTTACACACACAGCTTTCACACAGACAGCATCAGGACCTGCGTAACAGGAAATGTGATTATATTTGCATATTGACGATGTAACCTATAAAAATAAACGAATACTGCAGTTCGGGGTGATTGCTCTCTGAGTAGTTCACCCGTGCAGCACGTTAACTATCTCAAGTGTCTCATTGTTGTTTATTCACCTGACTGTTTGTTAACTGTAAATCTCTGACAGTCTTAAAGGGTTAAAGGATTGATGATTATGGTTTTTACTGAGTGCTTCATTTTGTTCTTAATAAATTACACAATGTATATAAGTAAAGACTGTCAACTTTAGTAATATTTCATTCATCAACATTCATTTGTTCATTCAAGGGTTCTCTTAATTTTCTGAGTAGTTTAGTTGTATTCAAGATAAACATGAAGACTTTTAAGATGATTTAAGAAGATTTTAAGTGAAAATGCTCAGTGTGTACAATAAAAAAATACTCACTGAAACTAAGGAGCTTGGAAAGAAAAGCGGCTTCTCGGATGAGAGATGAAACGTCTTCAAGCAACTTAATAAAGTCCAGACACCTTTCTTTCCAAGCTCCTTAAACTACGACGACCTGGATGACTGAGAACCTTCACAGACATACCCACTAAATTACACCTCTTCCAAATCTCTATTTGTTGGCAGAAACTTCTGAAGCCTTTCCCATTTCTATTATACTGTAAAGCTACTTTTCTAACCTGTGAGGAAAAATGTTTATGACTAAGTGCCACGACCCATTATAGCTTTTTTCGTGTTCAGTTCTGGTCTCAACAGGATTATGTAACATTTAGGTCCAAACAGTGTGATCAAGAGTCCAAAACTTGAGGCCAGGATAGCAAATACCTCCACTGCATCTGCATAATTTCCTGGTGAGCTGATATAGACAGGAACAAAGGCCACCCACACAGCACAGAAGATCAGCATGCTGAATGTGATGAGCTTGGCCTCATTAAAACTATCAGGGAGATTCCTTACCAGGAATGCAATTAAAAAACTGAGGAAAGCCAGTATACCAATATAACCCAATAACACTGCAAAACCCACAGTGGACCCAAATGCACACTCATAAACAATCTTATCATTTTGGTATTGGGTGTTTTTATGTGGAGTTGGAGAGGAAGAAACAAGCCAGGTAGTGCAGATGGCTGCCTGAATAGATGTAAGAAACAGAACTGTTCCTCTCTGCTGCATAGCACCAAACCACTTCAGACTGGCTCCCCCTCCTGGCTTGGAGGCTTTGAACACAGCCAGAACAACCATGGTTTTTACCAGGATGCATGAGACACACAGCACAAAGCTGATCCCAAATGCTGCATGCCTGAGTTGGCATGTCCACAGTCTGGGTCGTCCAATGAACAGCAGTGAACAAAGAAAGCACAACTTGAGTGACAGCAGTACCTGGAAACTAAGTTCTGAATTATTGGCACGTATTATAGGTGTTCTGTGATGGTAGATAAAGATCCCTAGAACAACAGCACATATACATGTGCCCAGCAGTGAGGTAGCTGTCAGACAAATACCCAGAGGCTCATGGTAGGACAGAAACTCTGTCTTCTTGGGAACGCAGTGGTCACGCTGGGGGTTTGACCAAAAATCCTCTGGACAACTGGTGCACTCCAACGAGTCTGGCAAAAGGAGAAAGATCAAGAAAGCGGAAGATGGTGAAATGCATACTATTTTTAATATGAATGAAAATAAATATATCGTGCTGAAAACAAAACAAAACACCTTACTGGTCTCATTAGTGACTTTTCCCTCAGAACAAGGGATGCAGTCGAAACAGCATTTGGGTTCCCCCTTCTTTCTCACCATGTGGGTACCAGAAAGACAGCTTTCACTGCATACTGATCGAGGTGGCTATTGGATGAAATCAAATATTACATATAAATATACTGTACAACTGAGAAAATATAAAAATCAGAAAAACACATAACCTTTTTTGAAATAAAGTTCCAGAAAATCTTGTCTTCATCAAGTATGAGTTCTTCCCCGTATAAAGCTGAGCTCTTAACCTCACCCACATTCTGAACTTTAGTGCTTCCATCAGGGAGCCACAACCAGTTCATCACATCGTAAATTGGCACCACATCACCATTTTCGTCAAATGACACTTGATCCCCAAATGGAGTGGAGAAATTTACCCTTTCCAAGTAATAAAGAAGCTGTTAAAAAGGGATTCATAAGAAATAAATTATTTTTAACAATCCAAACAGTGGCACCCTCTATTTGATAGCGAAATGGAATATTATACCTATTATACCTATACATATAAACGTAATAAAATCAAATTGTATAATAAAGAGGGCTCCTTAATATGCAATATCTTTAACAATTTCAAGAACTCTAATGATACATTACATGCATACTCGTTAAAGTGCTCTGATCTAAATATATTAAACATTTCTTTTACTCAGAAATATTGAAAACTCATTTAGCTGACTTCAGCTTTTTCATAATTAATTTAATCACCCTGCTTTCAGTCATACAGGGTGAATTTTGTTCTGAAAGTAATTACAGATCAAATAATTTACTCATAGATTGATATCTAATTAACATAGTGTGTAAATTCATATCACACCTGCCATGGCTGCAGTGATTGCAAAGTGGCACAGCTTTGCCTACTGAAAGGCCCTCTTCCTGGGTTGCACTGCAGCATGTCATCAAGGGAATATGCCAGGGCATAAACAGCTTTATACACATTATACTCAGGCCGGAGGTTGGAAATGTCCAAGATCTCAGTGTTCACATTTTCTAGATCTTCCTGTCCAGTGCATAGTGCACCTCCACCTTCCAGCCAGCCTGCTGGAGCTGGTGCAAATCTGCACTGAAATGTAAATTCCCAAAACTGATTCACCTGAAATATATTGTTGACAACTGTTTTTTCTTTTTTCTTTTCCATTTAAAAAAACATGGCATAATGAAATTCTTGTCAACATCACGGTAACATTTCAACTCCCACCATGCTATTTCCATTGTTATTGTTGTGATGTAGGTCAGGACGTATTTGTAATAGGAATTCCCTGAGCCCTGGTATTTCCCCTCGACGAATAGCAATGCCCAGTGTACCACCCAGGTATGGCATGAACTGAGGTGTTTGGAGCACACCAGCTGTTGCTGTCCAGCCTTCACTGGCCATCCACTGTAGACTTGTTACATTCTCCTTTACTACCTGTGCATTATATTTTACCAAATGCAAAAAGTGATGTAACTATCCCCTACTTTTGTGACATTAACATCCAACTTAGGTATTTGCTATAAATTGTTAGATGTTATAAATTGTTTCTTTACGTTTCTGTAGTCATTCATTTAAAGACATAATACATCTTTTACACAGTGTATAGATACAGATCTTTATAACAAGAAATAATCAAGTTTTCTTTTAAACTTCACCTCTTCCATAAGGTTTATCATGTGACTCTCATGTACAAAGGCAATGACCACACGAGCTGTTGATTTTTTCATCACATTCACAATCCTCCTGAGTTCATCTGTGTCTTTGTCCCAAGGTAAAACTTCAATGTAGTCTAGACACCCTTCACCAGACAAACTTAGCTCGAAATGTAAGGATCTGGCAGCGTGGCGTCCATAATCATCATCACTGATAAGCAGACCTGCCCAAGTCCAGCCAAAATGTTTTAGAATTTTAATTATAGCACGTACCTAAGTGAAAGCAACATGAGAAACATGAGAAAACATGAGAGCATAGATAATAAGAAAAAATTTAGTGGATTAGCTGCTCATCATCTACTGGCAATTGTAATAATTCTGCTGATTGATTTTCACCTGGAAAGCATCACTTGGAATCGTCCTAAAGAAGGATGGATATTTTCGATGGTCACTCAAACAAGAACATGTGGCAAAATAACTCACCTGTGAAAGATACAGACAATATATTTTAGAAATATTCAAAGTCTTTACTGCCTCCTTTAAACTGGGTATTGCGTACATTGGTCTTGTCATTAAATTTACAATTAAATCAATAACTGTCACTGAAAAAGGAAAATGTGGCAAAATAACTCACGTGTGAAAAACAAAGACTGTATATTGTACATTGTTCTTGTCATTAAATTTACAATTAAGTCAGTATATACAAACACTGAGAAATATCTAAAGTCATACAACAATAATATGGTATAGTTAAACTGATAACTTACTATCGGTACTCGGTATAAACCTAAGACACTGGAGATGGCAATAGAAGGTGTAGAGGAAGAATCACCCACAATCCCTAGAACAGGAAGATTTCCAGTACATGTACCATTTGATATAATCTGCTCCTCTTGACCGCCGGCTAATGATAATGCTCCACGGAATCCAATTCCAAGTTCAACACAGTTGTCATAAAGAGTGTATCCCAGAGTCACATTAGGTAACAGATTGGCATTTCTGTTGATTTCATCAATAGCAAATGCCATGGTTTGTGCCTGCCTAAATCCTTGTACATAGAAACTAACAAAATAAATTTAAATTAAAAAATATATCAGGAAAAATGTTGCAAAATCACTTGTACAAAAAATTAAGAAACCTGAATAATAATTTATGAGATATTTTATTTGAAAAATCAAGAAGATTCCCCATTCAATATACATGACTTATTTATGTATGCACTAATGCATAAAATGTATGCATTAGTATGCATTTTATGCATGCATACACGCATAAAATGTATGCATTTTATGCATTAACCCACATATTGGCATTAAGTTGTTCTGGGGTTTTTTTGTGCTATTTTCCTGTCATACTTACCCATGGCAAGTAGGCTGTTGTGGCTCTGAGGTAAAAGATGGATGAGGAACACTTGAGAAAAAGTGGACTGGAAACAGTCCACCCAGAATGATATCTCCAACCTTGTTCATTCCATTTAGATGAAATTTTCCCTGCAGCTGACACGAGGAGGGAAACAAAGAAGAGGATACAGTATAAGTGAAGTAGGAATACAATAAAATGACCAGGACTAAATTGGTTTGTAAAAATGAACACATGACAGCTTTCTGGTTTTCTGAGCCTAGTTGTGGCATTTTATTACTTTCCCATTCCCTTTTAATAGCATGCTGTGTTGACTATTCTTTTATAACGCCCATCAGGGAAAAAGATGAAGAAAGGGGTGGGCCTCAAATACATTTGGTCATATACTGTTGTTGTATCCAGGTAGGCTTAGGTAACACCGTGAGCATGTTGTGTGTGTGGAATGTTTTGTAGCACACACGAAACAAAAGAAACAGGTTTTTTTGTGCTCAAGACTAAGACACCAGATATTCTCATTCAAGCGCCTTCCCCCAGGCCTGGCTCCAGAGTGGGGCTCAGGCAGGGTAGACTGATCCCTTGATTCCTATCATAGGGGTCAACTGAATCAGTCTTAATCTGGCATCTCACCCAGGGCTAGGTTGCCTTGGGAAACCCTACCAGTAGGCAATAAAATAGCATAGCCCCTGAGTTCACAGGATCATACAAATCCCTCCATTGCAGCAAGCCGGTGATTTGCGGAGGGTTTTAGTTTTTATTTATTAATTTTTTTGAATGACACACTAAGTAAACTTCACTGTGCAAAGGTATTTGTTTCTATTTCCTGAGCCCATCTGATGGATGAGTTAGACCAGGGGTGTTAAGCGTAAGACTTGGTGGCCATAATCAACCTGGCAAAGATTCCAATCAGCCCACTGGTCAGGGTTGGAAAATATGTCGTCTATAAATGTATACATTTGTGGACTTTTAAAATATTTTTTTTTGGTTTTACAGCTTTTCCTACTCCCCGGAAGCCATCCATACTATACCAAAGTAATTAAGTAATAGATAGGTTTCTATAGGTTCCTGTTTGTATCTCTCTGATATAGAAATTTTGATTTAAAAAGACATCAATAAAGAAAACTGTTATGTGTCAAAAATACAGGACACTCTGGGCGTTAAGCTACCAGAACCTTCTCTGTAATTTTACACATTTATCAATGTAAAATGATTTTCACATCCCTGAGTTAGAGGCTAACAAGGCATGACAGGTGGGTGGTAAACAAGCAAGCAGTTAAGTTACATAGCACTTTCAGACAACTCCCAGCTGAAAAAAAAGTGCTGTACACTTGACATGACAAAAAATATGATACAATAACAAATTAAAAATACATAAATAAATAATATTAATTAAAATTAAATTAAAACAATAAAATCAAATTTTTTAATTAAATTTAAGCAGTAAAGTGAAGTGCCAATTGTCCGCTCTGCCACCCTCACCACCCGCTGCAGTTTCCTCGTCCTCCATAGTACAGCAGTAAACCAGAGTGTGCGGCAGTAGGTCAGTTCTCCCACTTAGAAATCATGGAGGGGTCTGAAATTCACATTATAGGTGCATTGCCACTGTGAGAGACAGCATTTAAAAAACAATTCAGGAAATCTCATTGTGTGAATCTCCTGATGAAGACAGAAGACAGACAGAGCAACACCGTGGACGAAGAAGAATTAACAGCAGGCAAAAAAGACAGTGCAACTGATGTAAAATACTGAAGGGTCAAGCAGCATGTATGAATACTATTGTGGATGGAACATGCACTTCAACAGTGACAAGAGTGTGAACGCACTGGACAGCACTGGACACTGAGTTTCATATTTGCCATGCTGGGAGTTAACCTCAAAGAAAAGACTGAAAAGATCAAGAGAGAAGGAATGGAGAGAAGAAACAGCTGATTTTGGCCTGTGTTTGATTTGGGAGGTCACACAGGAAACTGTGAGAACAGGGACGAGGACCAGTGAGAGGTGAACCTAGACGTAATACAGTGAAAGCATATGGGAAATTGGATTGAAGATTGAGACTGAACTCATGGAGGTTTAGAAATATCCAGAGCATAACAACAGAAAGGTAAAAAAAAAGAGAGAGAGAGAGAGAGAGATAAAGAAATAAATAAACTAACAATTGCATGAATGAATAGAAAAGACACATATACAAATTGTCACATGTAAAATTATTTTTGGAGAGAATCAGAAGTGAGACAGTTTGAATCCACAGCTCAGCACAAAGATGCATGAATTAAATCTGATTATAAAACAAATATGCAATGAAGATCAGTTTACACTCAATATTAATCTGAATACAAATACATACACGCAATAAAGAGACATGCTTACATTCATGAATGTGAATACATGACATAAATGCTAAATGGTGTAGATTTAACACACTTAAAGCTTGAAGTTCAGGAATAACTCAGGGAAGTTCCATGATAATACAGTCACTTTTGTGAAAAAGGAAAAAAGGATAAACCAGTGATTAAAAGCTTAAATTCGTTTTTATAATAGTGCCGATTGACCAAAAGAAGTGATTACTGTAGAAAGTAAAAATAATTCAATAATGTGGTAATGTTTAAACCCTTTAAAGCCGGTCGGAGCGGGCACGCTCCGTTTTGCGTAACTATTTTTAAATCCCGGTAGCACTGCTAAAAATTGGTGTATTTCAAAATAAAACTATGAAGACACTTAAAATAAATTTCCTGTGGTGGGAAACTATTTTGTGCAACTTTTTTGTATTTACAGTTTTGAGGGATAAGCCTCGTAAATTTCTCTAACAAGAAATATATGTCAAAAAAACAAAAACGATTTTCAATTTTTTTGTAGTTTATTGCACTTTTTTGCAATGTATGTAATTACTATGCACTTAATGCAGACATATTATTAAATTTTGGGCTATAATGGTTGTATTGATTTATATCAACTTGACATGCTCCCAAAAATGGCACTGCAACATGTAAAAATATAATATAAGCTCTGGCGGACTTGGTTCTATGGTAGGTCTTAAAGGGTTAAATATGCATTTCTCTTGTCAAGGCAACTTTTTCTGAGATGAGTCAGTATGCAAATTAGCTGAATCAGTGGTGACAAAGAAGCTTCCTATCTGGCAGTGTGTCTGAGGCTTCCACTGAAGGAAACATAGCTGTGACTGAGAAGAATTGCTTGGTAAAATATATAATGGTAAAATACAGGATAAGTAAATAAAGTGGTCAGGTCTGTCCAGTAGTCCAGATTTGGAATAGAAATCTAGAATTTAGTGATGATAGATCGTTATAAAGTGTTTAGAAAGTGCGTAATGGGAATATTAAGGTTGTGCAAAACTGTGTGGCTTTTAACAAGATTTTCTGTGTATTTAGCAGGTGAAATTATGTCAGTTGACCTCAGACTGTGAGGACGCTGGAGCACCTGAGGCCAACCACTGAAATATGATGTGGGGAAAATGAACAGAGGGAGTGATTTTTAAGTCTGATTTCAGACCATGTAAGTATTACTTAAGCCAAGAGTAGGGCAAAACTTTTGTGGCCCACAAAGTTCTAATTCCCACAACATATTGTTAGATTAGCAAGCAAAACTTTTCTGGGATTAAGATTTTTGGGGTTGTTATTTTAGTGATGGGTTAATTCTGTCAGTTAGGTTTGGGTTGTTTTCTTATTTTAATAGAGGGAGTTTTACTAGTCATGGACATGTCTGTAACTGGGCCCATTATTTTTGTAACAGTGCACTTAGAGAAAACCTGTCAGGTGACGATGTTTTGTGCTTAGGTGAGCTAATAATCAACTCTCTTTTTCTGATTTTTGTTCTAAGCAGGCCTGCAAGATTGAATTAACAGCGCTGTAAAATTTTCAGGAGAACAAATATAAGGTGAGCTTTTCCAGATTATAATGGGCTGAGGAAAAGCCTAACTGTGGGAACCGATCACCGTTTGAGTTCCCGTCCAAAAGGATTGTAGCAAGTCAATCCAGTTAAAACATAATAAATAACTATTTTTCTAAAAACAAAAACAAAACAAAATAAAACAAAATTAATGAGCTCATGTTGCTGAGAGTGGAGAATCTGATTATTTGCACGGGAGTCTCCACTATCAGCAATATCTTGTGTGTGAGTGTATGTGTGACTGAATTGTGATGGATTGACGAAGTGGACTGAAGTTTTGACTGACATGATACTCAGACAAAGACTGGACCAAGGTTACGATGAGTAAAGGTTGACAAACAGTTCACCACGCCGGTAAGAGAAGGGTGAATGCTTTGTTTTGCTATGTTTTGCTTTGCCATGAGCAGGAGAAGAGAGACCAGAGGAGAAGAGAGACCAGAGGGGAAGAGTGTAGTTTCACATGAGTGTGGAGCTGGAGACTTAACCCTGGGGTTGCTAATTTTGGGTTGCTGATGTTTGCTTTAAGAAAATTCGGTTTTATTGACTGGATTTAGATTATGGTATTACATTATGTTGTTGGGAAAATGCCAAATGCTAAAGGTGGCCCAAAGTGGCTCCTCCACTGCTTCCCCACTGTCAGGTTACACCGGCGGGGGTGGCGGCGGCGATGCTGACCAGGCTTGAAGCAGTATCGCCAGGTTTGCCATTCTCTCCAGGTGACGCTCGGTCTGGACCCGCAGCTCTTCCCGCTGGCGGCACACCTCCGTGGGCCGCCATCTAGGCCACTCTCTGGGCCAGCTCCTCCCTCTGGCTCAGTTGTAGGTGCGTCCAGACGGCACCGCCGACCACGCCTCACCACAAACATCAAACAGACTAGCTGAGTGACTGAATGGCTGGCTGGCTGAACAGAAAACACAGACACAGAATTAACGATGACAAGACAGACTTAAATACACTGACTGATGATGATTAGAGAGTCCTGAGTCCAGAGTCCCAAAAGAAATAGTTCTGGCAGGTGACCGTGTGGCCAGTGGCTGGGCCAAATCAGTTCTGTTGGGCAACCGCGTGGCCAGCAACTGAGGTGAAACAGGTCAGGAGGGCAGTGGTGTGGGAGCCGCCGGCAGTGGAGCTGCAAACGACGCAAGGCCAGAAGGTGCGGAAACTTCTGGCTGAGACGAGGCAGGGCCAGCAGGTGGGGAAACCTCTGGCTGAGACGAGTCAGGGCCAGCAGGTGTGGAAACTTCTGCCTGGGACGAGGAAGAGCTCACAGCCGGCTCTGGATGCTGTGGCTGCAGGCCAGGTGACTGAGCTAAAGCCTGAACTGGTGACTGAATAGCTGGTGACTGAATAGATGGCTGAGCTGGTAATTGAGCAGGTGCCTGAGCTGGTAGGAGTGATAGAGCCTATGCCTAAGCTGGTAACTGAGTGGGTAACAGAGATGATAACAAGGTTAGTGATTGAGCTAATGACTAAAGTATAGGTTGTAGAGGTGGATTAAGTGGTGGACCAGCAGGTTGCTGAGCTAACTCTTCCCAGCCTCCAGAACATGAGGAAAATGCTGGACAAGCTCACCTGAGCTTTGGCGAGGTCAGGTTGAGGAATTGGTCAAACCCTAGCCTTCCACACCCGAGAAATAGGAACAAGTGCAGGGACGGGTTGGGTCCTGGCTGCCCTCATCCTGGGTTTCGGAATAGGTACAGGAGTAAACTGAACACTAGCCACCCCCACCCGAGGAACAAGAACGGGTGCAGGAATGGACTGGGTCTTAGCTGCCCTCATCCTGGGAGCTGGCACAGGAACAGGTGATGGCTGGACGTAAGCTGCCCCATCACCCAAGGAACTGGCATGGGTGCGAAGACGTGCTGAGCCCTAGCCGCCCGAGGATCTGGTGTGGGGACAGGCTGAGCCTTAGCCACCCTCACCCGAGTAACTGGAACAGGTGAAGGGAGAGGAAGGGTCTGAGCCACACTGCTAGCAGGAAAAGGCTGATAGATTGATGTGGAAATAATGACAGGATGAGAAATGTTATCAGACTTAGCAGCATGAATGTCCTTAATGGGTTCAGGTCTCAATTAATATTGATTGGATAGCCCAAAATATGATTACAGTACACAGTCTTTGGATTAAGTGGATTATGAACAGCGGCCATTAAAGTCTTGGGAGGATTAACAGTCCCTGGGTTATGGTGAGGACGAAGAAAAAGTCAGTTTCATTCACCACTGGATATTGCTGCACCAAACAGTATGAGCGACGGTGAAATGAGCCTCGCTTCCCCTTAGCTGTGACAGCAGGAAGCCTCCATTGAGCCGAGATGGGAGTCAGAGCCACTGTGCCACGGCGAGGTGGAAGCACCGGTGAGAGAAGCGGCTGGTGGGCGGAGTGGAGCTGCAAGACAGTGAGAAGCTGAAGACCACTCTCCCCAGGTAAGGCAGCAGGTGGGGGGCCGTTGCATCTCCAAAGTCCACCGAGAGCCAGACGAGTCCCCATGAAGACGTGCTCATACTCTGCTGCTGTTTCCGCCTGAGCTTTCCCACCAAAAGAGAAAGCGCTGCTTCCTGCCGCTCAATTAACCCTCTGGGGCCGCTGGACGCGCCCGAGCATCAAAATCACATGACCATTTTAAGACTACACAGCTACAAGATGCAGCGATTCAGAGTCTCGATTTCAACTTGGGTCAAAAGTGCGGACTTCAGACTACATACCAGTTTTTGAATTGTGTCGATGGGTCACATAAAACCAGAGTTATGATACAAAATACACGCAATGTTTTTTTCTGTAAACGGTAAAAACTGCGTTTTCTAGAGACAGCGCTAGCAAACACTCTCCCTTTGCGAGTGAAAAAATAAAAATAAAAGACACCCCTTCCCTATTGGTGTTAGAGTTTACCATGTCAGCCAATCAAAAAAATTATATGGCAACATGTGACATTTGGTTGTTTAGGGAGAAGGGGAAGTTTTTAGGAGTGACACCCGCAATGGAAAGCGGGCGAGCGAAAGAAAGAGAAAGAGCGAGTTTACATATGTGAGACATTAGTGACCTTTAGCGTGTTTGGAGGCTATAGCTAGTTTGTTGTGTAGTTATTGTTTTGTATTGTGTGTCAGTTAGACTGCTGAATTTCACATTTGCTCTAAAAAAGCTGTCAAAGGCAGATTCCAGTGTAAACGCTGTTCCCACATGGAAAACTGGACTGATGCACCTCCTGCTGTCAGAACTGCAGGGTTTAGGCCTTTGGTGTTCTCCTCTGTCTTATACTGAACACAAACTACATTTTTTGGACTGGCACAAATAATTTGTGTGCCTTCTTATTTGATGCAGCACACCTGATTGTTCTGTAAATAGATTTTTTTTTTTTGTGTGTCCCGTTTGGATCTTTAGCCATCAGAATTGTTGTCTTAAGGCTAAGAAAGATGCCAAGCGGATTTATTTTACCAAGTGGATCATCATGGCCTTGCCATATTGGTCCATTTGATTGACCTTTATTATAATTATGAATTTATTTTATTTTCAGTTGCTATAAACGGGACAGACATGACTGGGGGATAGGACAGGGAGAAAGAATAAAAGAAAGAGAGGGAG
>NW_005187844.1:80116-101653 GCF_000239375.1 Pundamilia nyererei
CTTGAACTTGAACTTGAACCTTGAACTTGAAGTAGAACTAGACATGATGTACATAGATAAAGCTGGCACGGTAAAACAGGGAACATGAACATGTGGAAAATAAACAGAACATGAACAAACATGACCCAGGAACCCTGACAGATATAGCTAAATTATGTCTAAAGTTAAATTTAACAATGTAGTGTCACAGAGTCAATGCTTGCACATTCTAGCATACACAGTAAAGGAGAAATCCAAACTTTCTTTATATGTTCTCACTTTTATATTTTATTTAATATATTTATATAAATGTGTATTCACCATATGTATTTTTCTATTGCATGTGGAAAATGTTTTTTTATGATCGAGTGCCACGGCCCATTATAACTTTTTTTGTGTTCATCTCTGGTCTCAACAGGATGATGTAACATTTGGGCCCAAACAGTGCGACCAACAGGCCAAAGCTTGAGGCCAAGATGGCAAATACCTCCACTGCATCTGCATGGTTTCCAGGTGAGCTGATATAAGCAGGAACGAAGGCCACCCACACAGCACAGAATATCAGCATGCTGAATGTGATGAGCTTGGCCTCATTAAAACTATCAGGGAGATTCCTTGCCAGGAAAGCAATTAAAAAACTGAGGAAAGCCAGCATGCCAATATAACCCAATAACACTCCAAAACCAACACTAGACCCAACTGAACACTCATAAATGATCTTATCATTGTGGTATTGGGTGCTTTTATTTGGAGTAGGAGAAGCAGAAACAAGCCAGGCAGTGCAGATGACTACTTGAATAGATGTAAGAAACAGAATTGTTCCTCTTTGCTGCATAGCACCAAACCACTTCAGACTGGCTCCCCCTCCTGGCTTGGAGGCTTTGAAAACAGCCAGAACAACCATGGTTTTTACCAGGATGCATGAGACACACAGCACAAAGCTGATCCCAAATGCTGCATGCCTGAGTTGGCATGTCCAAAGCCTGGGTCGTCCAATGAACAGCAGTGAACACAGGAAACATAACTTAAGTGACAGCAATAGCTGGAAACTGAGTTCCGAATTGTTGGCAAGTACTATAGGTGTTCTGCGATGGTAGAAAAAGATCCCTATAACAACAGCACATATAATTGTTCCCAGCAAAGCGGTTGCTGTTAAACAAAATCCCAGAGGCTCATCGTAGGAGAGAAACTCTGTCTTCTTGGGAACACAGTGGTCACGCTGATGGTTTGACCAAAAATCCTCTGGACAACTGGTACACTCCAAGGAATCTGACAATAAAAGCTAAGATGGTGAAATGCATTTTACATTTAATATAAATTAAATAAAATATGCAAAGACAAGCACTTACTGCTCTTATTGTTTATTTTTCCCTCAGAGCAAGGGATGCAGTCGAAACAGCATTTGGGTTCTCCCTTCCGTCTCACCATGTGGGTACCAGGAGGACAGCTCTCACTACATACTGATCGACCTGGCTGTTAGACGAAATTAATATTACTTGCTAGAATTACATATATTGTGCACATGAGAAAAATGAAAAATATACATATGGGAAAAGATAAAAGGATAGAAAAACCATTTTAAACCTTTTTGGATTCAAAGTTCCAGAAGATTTTATCTTCATCAAGTATGAGTTCTTCACCTTTGAAAGCTGACCTCTTAACTTCACCAACATTCTGAACTTTAGTGCTTCCATCAGGGAGCCACAACCAGTTCATCACATCATAAATTGGCACCACATCACCATTCTCATCAAATGACACTTGATCACCAAATGCAGTGGTGAAGTTTACCCTTTCCAAGTAATAAACAAGCTGTTAAAAACAGATGTATAAGAATTAAATTACTTTTAACAATGTAAACTGTGGCCCTGCTGTTCAGTAGTCAAATATTAGAGCTATTGGCAGCATCTCTGCTGGGGACAGGAAGAGACTGAACAGGGTGATCCGAAGGGCCAGCTCTGTTCTTGGATGCCCTCTGGACCCAGTGGAGGTGGTGAGTGACAGGAGAATGGCGGCTAAGCTGTCATCCCTGTTGGACAACATCTCCCACCCCATGCAGCAGACTGTGACAGCACTGAGCAGCTCCTTCAGTGGGAGACTGCGGCACCCACGGTGTGGGACGGAGAGATTTCGCAGGTCTTTCCTCCCCACTGCTGTCAGACTCCACAACAAAGACTTTAACTGAACAAACACACACATCCACACATGTGCAATAACACTAAGTGCAATAATCTTTTCTGGCATCGTTGTATTTTTACTCAGTTGTATATAGCATTTGTATTCTATTTTTATCTCATTGTATATTTTTATTCTATTTTATTCTACTGTATATAGTATTTTATTTTATTCTATTCTGTACAGCTGTGTACTGTATTTATTCTTATTGTATTCTAATTTTTGCGTCATAACTTTTGCACTGTCCACTTCCTGCTGTGACAAAACAAATTTCCCACGTGTGGGACTAATAAAGGTTATCTTATCTTATCTTATCTTATTAAATTTGAATATAGGAATTCATTGCTTTTAAACAAGGCCTATAGTAATGCGACATACTTATCTCTGATCTAATTACAGTAACCAATACTTTTGCTCAGGAGAAAATATAATCCTCAATCCAGCTTTTTCATAGTTAATTTTATAGCACTGCATTTTGCCTTACAGGGTAAATTCTTTTCTAAATGTAATTACAGAACAATCAATTTAGACAAAAAGTGTAACCTGATATCACACCTGCCATGGCTCCAGTGTTTGTAATGTGGCACAGCTGTTCCCACTGAAAGGTCCTCTTCCAGGCTTGCATTGCAGCATCTCATCAAGGGAATATGCCAGAGCATAAACAGCTTTGTACACATTATACTCAGGCCGGAGGTCGGAAACGTCCAAGAACTCATTGTTCACATTTTCCAAATCTTCCTGTCCAGTGCATAATATACCACCCCCTTCCACCCAGCCTGCTGGAGCTGGTTCAAATCTGCACTTAAATGTGAATTCCCAAAATTGATTCACCTGAAATATTATGAAAACTATTTTAGATGTTATACATAATAAAATATGCAATTCCTGCAAATACCACTGTAAATAGTTTAACCCTCACCATGCTATTTCCATAGCTATTGTTGTGATGCAAGTCAGGACGTATTTGTAACAGGAATTCCCTGAGCCCTGTTATTTCTCCTCGACGAATAGCGATGCCCAGTGTACCACCCAGGTATGGCATGAGGTGAGGTGTTTGGAGCACAACAGCAGTTGTCCAGGCTTCACTGGCCATCCACTGTAGGCCTGTTACATTTTGCCTCACGACCTGTGCATTATGTTTGACCAAATGTACAAACTCATATTGTAAGTAGCAACTAATTTAGTAACATTATGAATTCTTTATTACTAGTTTTCTCTTCTCAATCAATATATAAAGACATAATGCATCTGTTACACAGTGTAGTGATGCAAATCTACATAGCTAGTAAAAATTTAAAACTTTTGAATTCAAACCTCTTCCATAAGGTTTATCATGTGACTCTCATGTGCAAATACAATGACAACTCGAGCTGTGGATTTTTTCATCACATTTACAATCCTCCTGAGTTCATCTGTTTCTTTGTGCAAGGACAAAATTTCAGTGTAAGCCAGGCAACCTTCACCAGACTGACTTAACTCAGACTGGAAGGATCTTGCTGCATGGAGTCCATAGTCATCATCACTGACAAGCAGACCTGCCCAAGTCCAGCCAAAATGTTTTAAAATCTGAATCAAAGCATGGACCTAAGTGAATACAGATTAAAACATGAATGCATAGACAAGACAAAACTTAGTTATTCATTAGTTACTGATGACTGTTTATAATTGTGCTGATCGATTTTCACCTGGAAAGCATCACTTGGGATCGTCCTAAAGAAGGATGGATACTTTTTACGGTCACTCAGGCAGGAACATGTGGCAAAATAACTCACCTGTGAAAGATACAGACTGTATATTGTAGAAATATTCAAAGCCTTGACTGCCTCCTTACATTTTTTTAAGCTTCAATCTGGTCATTAAATTTACAATTAGGTCTATATATTTATATTAAATATAACCAAAAATAATATTTCATGGTTAAACTGGAAACTTACCATAGGTATGCTGTACAAACCTAAGACAGTGGAGATGGCAATTGAGCGTGTAGAGGATGAATCACCCACAATCCCTATGACTGGAGGATTTCCAACACATGTATTATGTAATATTATTTGATCCTCTTGACCACTGGCTAATGACAGTGCTGCACGGAATCCAATTCCAAGTTCAACGCAGTTATCATAAAGAGTGAATCCCAGAGTCACATTAGGCAATAGGTTGGAGTTTCTGTTGATTTCATCAATTGCAAAGGCCATGGTTTTTGCCTGCCTAAATCCTAGAACATCAAAACTAACAAAAAAACACAGTCTGCTATTGAAAAATATAGCAGTATACCTGGAAAACATTTTGCAACCATACACGTTTTGCAACTACTCAAATGAAAAGAACAGAAACAACTAAAGTAACATGCTAAATGACAAAAATAAAGAAAGTTCATATTGCAAGATGTGTGTATTTGTTCTTAATGCCACTGTTGGCAGTGATTTCCCAAAGTCTTTTGTGCTGTTTCACTGTCATACTTACCCATGGCAAGTAGGCTGTTGTGGCTCTGAGGTAAATGACAGGTCAGGGAAGATTGAAAAGAAGTGAACTTCAAACAGTCCTCCTAGGATCAGATCTCCACTTTTTTGCATGCTATTTAGATGAAACTGTCCACGTGAGTGGCAGGAGGACGAAGACAGAGAAGAGGCTGCAGTAAAAGAAAAGTAACAATACATCAAAATGAACAAGAGCAAATTGGCGTGTACAAGTGACAACATAACTATTATCTGCTTTTCCCCTTTTCTCAGCCCAGTCAGGTTTCATGGCGTTGCAATTTCTTCTTATTGACATGCAGTACTGTAAATAACCTATCAGAGCAGACAGCAGATGGGCAGGCCTATAATACATTTCATTTGAGATCAGTTTTTATTGATGCAGATGCTATGACTGAACATACACTCACTTGTGACTATGCAGGTTAGAGAGTTAGAAAGTTAAACATAATTTTTGTGGGTTTTTTTCATATTTATCAAGTGCAGTAAAAGGGGGGGAGAAATATTCTTGCGGTTAAATCATTGAGACATACAGTGAGCAAATGAATAAATAAATAAATTCAAGACCATAATCTGAATAAATGCACAAGAACCTTCTATATTAACCCTTTAAGACCTACCATAGAAC
Organism: Pundamilia nyererei; assembly: GCF_000239375.1. Lineage (NCBI taxonomy): Eukaryota > Metazoa > Chordata > Actinopteri > Cichliformes > Cichlidae > Pundamilia > Pundamilia nyererei. The sequence continues at coordinate 85,373 of NW_005187844.1, forward strand.
CAAGTCCGCAAGTTGATATACATCAATACAAACATTATATTCCAAATTTTAATAATATGTATGCATTAAGTCCATACTAACTACATAAATTGCAAAAATGTGCAATAAACTACAAAAAATTTGAAAATTGATTTTGTTTTTTAACAACATATATTTCTAGTTAGAGAAATTTCAGAGGTCTATCCCTCAAAACTGTAAATGCAAATAAGTTGCACAAAATAGTTTCCAACCACAGGAAATTCATTTTGAATGTCTTTATAGTTTTATTTTTTGAGATACAACAATTTTTATATACTGGAGGAAAAACGAAAATAAATCCTACAATGCGAATATGCAAACCCCCCCCCCAAAAAAAACAGCATGTGCATCAAAATAAACAATTTCCAACAATGTAATTTGAGTTCTAAGTTTCCCAGAGACTATACAGAAAGGCATAAACTCAAACATTAATTTTAAAAACAGCAGCATAGCTTTGTTTTCCGCGAAAATGACGTCCCTTCCGTTTTCGGGCAGGTAATGGCGAACATCAGATAGATTGTGGTGACGTTTATTCCAACGTAGGAAGTGTTATGAACAGCTGATCAGTTGGCAAAGCGTGTTTCTGGAATATTGTGTTTTTTTTGCTGCAAATGCTTTTTACGCAATTTTTGCAAAGACATATTTTGAAGGAAACCGTGACGTAGGAAGAGCTGAATGCATAAGATTTAAGTACAATTCCTCTGGTTTCATATATTCATATACTTTTCAGTTAGCTGTGAATAAGACCCAAGATACTTTAAACAAATTTGATAATTGTATTCTTTAAAGGCTATACTCTGTGTAAAAAAAGGGGTGGGGGTGGATCATTTAACTTGTCCGAGTATAATATGATGACATCACTTCCTGTTTTGAGAATTAGCATAGCAGCCATGTCAAGTATGTGCTGAACACAATTTGCTTTCATCTGCATTGAAGCTTCATGGAAGTATTGGCTAAAGTTAGTTTATTTTACATGATATGTTAGATATTAAACCTGAAGTATTTTATTGACAGGTTAATTCACGACGTAATGGTACCACTTATTGTTAATTTGAGTTAGGAGTGCAGATGCTAACTATTTTTGTATTTTTTTAAAATTGTTTATTTGACGTTTTCATCAGAATATCTGTGAAGAATAGATTAAGATTCAGTAGATGTTTAGTCTGTGACTCTGCATTTTTATTGGATCTGGTTTATCTAGGTGTTTAGACAGTGTTCTACACTCCCTGAAACTCCTACTAATTTGGCCCAACAAAGAAAAAAGCATATGTATTATTGCTTTTTTAATAGTATCCCTACCTAAATTTGTCAACAGGCACAGACACACACAAACACCCAACCACAGAAGCTTTAATTAATTGTTAACCTCAATATGAATTTCACCCTTTACATTCATGTTCTCTAGGCAGAAACAGATTTTATCACATCGATTTATTGTGAGAAACAATACACCCATATTAAGATTAAAATACTGAGGACAACCAAAATGTTACAACACATTTAAGGCAAATGGTCAGTTTCTGTTTTCTGTTTGCCCCTGTCTCTGTTTCTGTGTCTGTGTGTGTCTGCCCATTGCTTTCAGGAGCAGGAGCTCAAATTAGGTCAGTTTTTTACAATGGCAGCATTCATTTTTTTTGTTTGTTTTTGTTTTGTTTGTTTGTTTTCTCAGGTAGCCTTTAAGGATGAATTCACAAAAAATCATCTTCTGCAACTCCTTTGAATGTTAGAATTTGTAACTTCATTTCTTGTGCATTCTTTTGGTTGAGATCCAAAAGTTTCAACTTGAGGGGAGAAAAGATCTGGTGAGGCGAACAATCCAGCAAGTTACAATTTCTCTAAGATAACATTTTGCCATGATAATGCTCTTAAAAAAAATCTATTAGCCATACTATTGTTTGATAAAAGATTTAAGATTTTAGCGACCCTAAATTATTACTGTTGGAGACAAAATGTGAAATGAATTCAACCGATTAAGTGATTAATTTAAATAACCCAAATTATATTAATTCTATTCATTTATAGTGAGCCGACCCATGATTGCCTTCTTTGTGTTTCTCTCTGGTTTCAGCAGAATTATGTAACATTTGGGTCCAAACAGTGCCACCAATAGCCCGAAACTTGAAGCCAAAATGGCAAATACTTCCACTGCATCTGCATATTTACCTGGAGAGTTGACATAAGCAGGGACAAAGGCCACCCACACGGCACAGAAACTTAGCATGCTGAATGTGATGAGTCGGGCCTCATTGAAATTATCTGGAAGATTCCTGGCTAGAAATGCTAGCAAAAAGCTAAGGACAGCCAGCACACCAATGTAACCCAGTAACACTGCAAAGCCAATTGTAGACCCAACAGCACACTCATACACTATCTTGTCATTTTGGTATTGCATGTTTTTATGTGGAGCTGGAGAGGAAGAGACAAGCCAGGCAGTACAGATTCCTGCCTGAATACAAGTAAGAGCCAGAACTGTCCCTCTCTGTTGCATCGACCCAAACCACTTAAGAATGGTTCCCCCTCCTGGCTTGGAGGCTTTGAACACAGCCAGAACAACCATAGTTTTCACCAGGATACATGAGACACAAAGCACAAAACTGATGCCAAATGCTGCATGCCTCAGCTGGCATGTCCATACCCTGGGTCTTCCGATGAATAACAGTGAACACAGGAAGCATAGTTTCAGTGATACTAAGAGCAAGAAGCTCAGCTCTGAATTGTTTGCACGTACCATGGGTGTACGTCGATGATAGAAAAAGATCCCTAAAACAACTGCACAGATAAATGTGCCCAACAAAGAGGCAGTTGTCAAACAAATACCAAGAGGCTCATGGTAGGAGAGGAACTCTGTCTTCTTAGGAACACAGTGGTCATTCTGAGGGTTTGACCAAAAATCTTCTGGACAACTGGTGCACTCCAAGGAATCTGACAACAATAGGAAGGCATATAATCAATGATATCAATTGTATATAACTATTTATAATTTCTCAAAATTAAAATAAAAATATCCTTGAATTACAAATACCCACTGTTGTTTTTGCTGATTTTTCCCTTTGAACATGGAATGCAAGTAAAACAGCACTCTGGTTGTCCTTTGTTTCTAGCCATCCGGGTGCCTGGAGGACAGCTCTCACTACACACTGATCGGGGTGGCTAGAGAAAGACAAACTGATTACATACAAGGTTCAATATACACTACTTCACTCAGTATTTTTTTTAAAAGAAGTTATTTAGAAAAGTAAAAATAACCTTTCCTGATTCAAAATTCCAGAACATTTTGTCTTCATCAATGGTGAGTTCTTCACTTTTAAAGCCTGACCTTTTAACCTCACCAACATTCTGAACTTTAATTTGTCCATCAGGTAGGTGTAACCAGTTCATGACATCATATATTGGCAATGCATCACCATTTTCATCAAAGGATACTTGATCACCAAATGGAGTGGTGAAGTTGACATTTTGTAAATAATGTATGAGCTAATGAAGGTTAATGGAAAAAAAGAAGGAACAGCATCAAGGTAGACTGTAATTCAGAATGTTGTTTCATCTAATTTTTCTTAATTATTTAAAAAAAAATACTACTTCTACCATTTCTTTTATTTTGGAAAGAAAATAATGGAAATTCATTGCAAACATATCAGTGCCCTTATAGAATAATGGACCTTTTTCAATAACAAAAACTTCAGTGACACAGTAGCTTTTCAAACAAAAATGTATAAATTGATACCATACCTGCCATGGTTCCATTGTTTGCAAAGTAGCACAGCTGTGCCCTCTGAAGGGTCCTGTTCCTGGCTTGCAATGCAACATGTCATTAAGAGCATATGCGAGAGAATACACGGCCTTGTACACATTGTAGTCAGGCCTGAGATTAGAAAGATCAAAAAACTCAGTGTCCACATTTTCAATATGCTCCTGCCCAGTGCATAGCGCTCCTCCACCTTCCAGCCAGCCTGCAGGAGCTGGTGCAAATCTGCACTGAAATGTGAATTCCCAAAACTGATTTACCTGTAATGGAATAAAAGTATTGAGAGATAATAGAAAATATTTATTTATTTCATGTCTCATTCTCATTCATTTTAGATATACTTTCAAATTATATTTATTTCAGAATTATTACCAAATTATTGTTGTATCTTCCATTGTCACTTTGGTCTGGGTGTATTTTTAACAGGAATTCCCTCAGCCCTGGTAATTCGCCTCTGCGGATGGCAATGCCCAATGTGCCACGCAGGTACGGAGTGAGGTGGGCTGTTTGGAGCACTGATGCTGTTGTCCATGTTTCACTTGCAATCCATTGGCGACCTATCACATTCTGCTTCGCTACCTATGATAATAAATTTAGAATACAAAATTTATGTAGGTTCTCACTATAGCTATTAAGTTATCAAGTTATTGATATGAAGTTAGTTAAATAAACAATGTTTATTTTTCTTGCACATTTGGGGCATTTTGATAACATAAAACTGATTAAGTTTCATTGTGATGTTTCTGCTTTTTAATGTTATCAGTTTAATCTAATTATTAGAATACCTATTTTACCTTCAATGGCAGTCATTTTTGTCTAGACAAATAAAGTACAATGCTGCAATAAAAATTATCTATGTGAACATTTTTTTATTTCCAACCTCTTCCATTAGTTGAATCAAGTGTATCTCATGTGCAAACACTATGACCACACGAGCTGTTGATGTCTTTATCAAATGTACAATCCTCTTCAGTTCACTTGGGTCACTGTCCCAGGGCAAAATCTCCAAGTAGGCCAGACAACCATCACCAGATTTAGCCAGGTCAGATTGGAAGGATTGGGCAACATGGAGTCCGTAATCATCATCACTGACTAGAAGACCTATCCAAGTCCAGCCAAAGTGTTTTAGAATCTGAATCATAGCACGCACCTAAGTGGATATGAGATGAGTGTATTATTTTAAAAAAATTATAAATATACATCTGAAACCAATTAATGCAACCTCTATAATTTATCTTATTCATTAAATACATCAAAGTCATTAGAAATAATTTCAAAGTCCTTTCCTGAAACTATGGTATATTTCATTTAACTTGGTAATTATGTTTTACCTGGAAAGCATCACTTGGGATGGTTCTGAAAAAAGTTGGAAAACGCTGACGATCACTGAGGCAGGAGCATGTGGCAAAATAACTCACCTATTACAAATATACAAGAGACATATTAACACATCATACAAGTAAAAGCCAGTCCAAATGCTATTATAAGTACCGCCAAAATGTACCGCAGGGGATCAATACTACACTTAAATGAAACGCACAGTGCAAGCATAAAAATATGAAACTTAAAACTTACAATAGGTATATTGTATAAACTTAGCACACTGGAAATAGCAATAGAAAATGTTGAGTAGTGATCACCAACAAGCCCAAGGACTGGAGGGATCCCTGAACAGTTCTCCTGAAGCAGAAACTGCTCCTCCTGGCCACTGGCTAGTGATAAGGCACCGCTGAGTGCAACAACAAGGGCACCACAGTTGTCATAAAGACTGTATCCAAGAGTCACATTAGGTAGCAAATTTAAATTCTTGTTGATCTCTTCAATAGCAAATACCATAGTCATTGCATTCCTGAACCCTACAATATCAAAGCTAACAAACAAGCAAACGTTACATCAGTATTGTTCACTAAAAGAGATCTGCAAACATGAAAACAAGCAGAGATATACAAAATGAACCCTAAAACGAGTGTATGTTAATACAAAATAAGAAGTGTAATTAATATTTTGACATATGTACGCTAAGATAGAGAAGTTATCTTGTATATAATTTAGATCTGTCATGAATATTTTGAATAGTTATTATTTGTACATGTCTCTGCTGATGTCATATTTGTGTGACACTTACCCAGTGCAGTGAGGCTGTTGAGGCTCTGAGGTAAATGTTCTCTCTGGGTAGACAGAAGTGTAATGGACCTCAAACAACCCACCCAGTACCACATCGCCAGGCTTGTGCATTTCATTGAGATGAAACTTTCTTTCTAACTTACAAGATAAAGAAAGTGAAGAAGACACAAAGCATAAAAAGAAAAAAGGGAAAAAAAGTAAGACCACAGAGACACCTGTGAAAATATATGTGACCTGGAAGCCCCCCATAACTGATCTCCACCTTCAGTATCATTGTTTCTTTTATAAGGTCTCTCTACTTTATATGAGGGGTGTGTTATCCCTTTAACATGCTTTGCGTCATTGTTTAATTTTTTTCAGCACTCTCAAGGGTATGGCTGCAGACATGTCACCACACTGAAATAAATATGAATATATAAACATAGTCTGAATGCTGTGCTGTATTAATAAATGTATAAAAGCACTGAACCATATATTTTGTAAAATGTACTTTAAAGATTTTGTACTTTTGGATTTGGAAAATGAATGTCAATCTTGCTTAATATTCAAATACATTTTTGATGTGTTTAATGACAAATAGCCTAGCAGGGTCTTTTGTTTGAGTATATCCTATTTGTATGAATAAACCTACATATATGTACTGGTGCTATCACTATATTTGACTGTTTGACTATCAGGTATTTGTTTTAGTAGAGCATGTCACTTAGGAGGTAGAGCAGATCACCTACTCATCGGAAGGTTGATTTGATCCCTGTCTGTTTTAGTATGCTTGCAAAATACCCTTGGGCAATATACTAACCCCAAGTTCCTCCCTGATGCATCCACCGGAGTATGAATGAGTATGCATGTGAACTTTAGATGGAAGAGGCATGTTGTGTCTCTGTACCACTCTGAGCTTTGAGTGCTCAGAGTAGGAAAGCACTATTAGAACTATATAAGAACCAGCCCATTTTCCTTTATCATTAGACAGATCGATATTTGGTTTAATTATCAGGAAGGGATATGTAACTGGTTCCATTTGCTTGTCTGTCAGTCAGTTTTTAGGGACATTTTCAAACTTAACAATGATATACTAGGCATTGGGGGACATGACTTCACTCTTCATTGTTAGAGTCCGAGGATAGAATTGACCTTGAAAAAACTTTCAAGAAAACAATGAGTTTCTTGAAATTTTTTTCACAGATAAAAAAAAACTTTACACACTTTTAAATACAACACCCAATGTATCACAATGATGCCACAATGTTTTGCAAATTTACCCACTGCATAAATATATCTTAAAATATCAATATACAAGCCAAATATACCAACAAACCAGTTCTGTGGTAAAGAAATGTAACTATTTAATATGTAATCATTCAAATCATAGGTCAAAGGTCAGACACCAGCAAAATAAAAACAACATAAAACAAAGTTTTAGCATAGACCTTGGCCTTCACGGAGAGTTGTGCTCTCTGAGTGCTCTGACTAACCATATCTTAAGAAAGAAAGGGGTTATTCTAAGTAAATACCATTCCTGTGGCAATGGAATCATTCAAGTTGATATGTCCTCATTTAAAATTAACATTTTTCATTGCTGAAAATTTACATTTAAAATGGTGAAAATGAGTCACGTTTTGATATAGTCATCTTTTTCTAAAATCAAAGCATATGTGAATTCTGTGACAATAGGTTCTCTTCTTTGAAAAGCCTATACTGACAGATATATATCTGTCATCTATATCGATATATATAGATGTAGACCATAATAAGTGGGCTTGATAAAAGCTGTGAAGTATTCAACCAGTTAACTATTATAATATCATTAGAGACGTAAAACAAGAGGTCACTGCACTTAAAGAATCATGGGTGGAATTCATTAGAAGAATTCTGACCATGAAGATTGTAGATGTTTACATAACAAGCTAAGGAGCAGCCAAAATTGACACACAGCGCCAATAATGTTGTGCACTGAGAGATATTCAGAGACGTTTTCAATGATGTGGGAGATATGCATGGGTACTTGTTATAGTACAAATAAAGTACAAATAAACAATACTAATGTGTAAAACTGTATAAAAACATTTAAAGGACAAATTATGGCTGCATTAATATGAATATATTTTTGGTCATTATCCTACAGATGTTGGTTTTATGGCTTGGTGGTCTCTCGACCCATGATTGCCTTCTTTGTGTTTCGCTCTGGTTTCAGCAGAATTATGTAACATTTGGGTCCAAACAGTGCCACCAATAGCCCGAAACTTGAGGCCAAGATGGCAAATACTTCTACTGCATCTGCATATTTTCCAGGAGAATTTACATAAGCAGGGACAAAGGCCGCCCACACGGCACAGAAGATCAGCATGCTGAATGTGATGAATTTGGCCTCATTGAAATTATCTGGAAGATTCCTGGCTAGAAATGCTAGCAGAAAGCTAAGGAAAGCCAGCACACCAATGTAACCCAGTAACACTCCAAAGCCAATTGTAGACCCAACAGCACACTCATACACCACTTTGTCATTGTAGTATTGGGTGTTTTTATGTGGAGTTGGAGAGGAAGAGACAAGCCAGGCAGTGCAGATTGCAGCTTGAATGGAAGTAAGAACCAGAACTGTCCCTCTCTGCTGCATAGCACCAAACCACTTAAGATTGGTTCCCCCTCCTGGCTTGGAGGCTTTGAACACAGCCAAAACAACCATAGTTTTCACCAGGATACATGAGACACAAAGCACAAAGCTGATCCCAAATGCTGCATGTCTCAGTTGGCATGTCCAAAGTCTGGGTCTTCCGATGAATAACAGTGAACAAAGGAAACACAGCTTAAGTGACACTAAAAGCAGAAAGCTCAATTCTGAATTGTTTGCACGCACCATAGGTGTGCTGCGATGATATGTGAAAATTCCTAGAACAACAGTACAGATAAATGTGCCCAACAGTGAGGTGGTTGTCAAGCAGATTCCCAGGGGCTCATGGTAGGAGAGGAACTCTGTTCTCTTAAGAACACAGTGATCTCTCTGGGGGCTTGACCAGAAGTCCTCTGGACAACTGGTGCACTCTAAGGAATCTAAAAAAATGGGAAGAATTGAGATTGATTTCTTCATTTGGTTTCACACTGTTTTGTCATATTATGAGTGTCTTGTACAATAAAATGGACAGTCAGTATTTTCATCTAGTAATATTTTCATTGATGTGTAACTGGAAACCACTCTCACAATAAATTTGACTTGGTGTTAATAAAAGCCACCATAGGACCGTACACTGCTAAACACAAAGAAACATCACACATCTCATGCATTATAATGTCAAATGATACAAACCAGTGTTATTGCTGATCTTTCCCTCAGAGCAAGGGATGCAGTCATAGCAACACACAGGCTTTCCCCGCTTCCTTGCTATATGTGTTCCTGGAGGGCAGTTATTACTGCAAACTGATGTAGTTGGCTTAAGGGTAAAAATTATTATTTTTAAAAAGTTATTTAACACCAATTATACTTGTATTGTGTACTCTACTATCCTTTTGTTTGAAAGCAAATTGTATGAATAGGAAAATTTACCTCTTTTGATTTAAAGTTCCAGAAGATTTTGTTTTCATCAAGTGTGACTTCTTCACCTTTGAAAACTGACATCTTAACCTCACCCACATTCTGAACTTTAGTGCTTCCATCAGGGAGCCACAGCCAGTTCATGATATCATAGATAGGTAAGGCATCACCATTCTCGTCAAAAAATACTTGATCACCAAATGGAGTTGTGAAATTGACTTTTTCCAAGTAATACATCAGCTATAAAAGTGATAGATAAAGGCTTATGAACTTTTTTCTTCTTTTATACACCAATTATTGGAGCAACCTGGAATTAAGTCTATTACTTAGTTCATCAATGTACAATCATACAGTAATTAATAATAAAACTTCTTGCTATTGTCTCTTTAAAGCAGCGAGACATGAAACTATATTATTAGTTGCTACACAATTATCTTTCTTCCATAAAGTTTTGGTAAAATATGAATGACTGGAGTATAAAATGACATCAAACCTGCCATGGCTCTAATTTTTGCAAAGTGGCACAGCTGTGCCCAATAAAAGGTCCTCTCCCTGGAACACAGTGCAGCATGTCATCAAGGGCATGTGCAAGAGCATACACAGCTTTATAAATATTATACTCAGGCCTGAGTTCAGTCACATCCAAAAGTTCAGTCTCAGCATTCCTAAGCTCTTCTTCTCCAGTGCAAAGTGTCCCACCATCTTCCAACCAGTCTGCTGAAAATCTACAGTGAAATGTATCTTCCCAAAACTGCTTCACCTAAAATGCACAACAACCAGAGAAACAAAAACAGGTCAACAAAAATAACCTACAGAAAATTTGACTTGAAGTTTATTAAGTTACCCTCTCACCATGTTGTTTGCACTATTCTGTTCTGCGGGATTAATTTTTAACAAGTAGTCTCTAAAGCCTGGTATTTCTCCTCGTCGGATGGCAATGCCTAGTGTTCCACCAAGGAATGGCATAAATTCAGGGGTATGGAGTCCACCAACTACTGTCCAAGCTTCACTGGCAATCCACTGCAAGCCTGTCACATTTTGTTTCACCACCTGTGGATTGCATTGCAGTTATGTTTTTACTCTCTTGTAATACATTACCTGCAATGTGTTTTATGATATTTTCCCTAACCTCTGTCATGAGATGAATCAGGTGTATTTGATGTGCAAACACAATGACAACACGAGCTGTGGATCTGGCCATCAGATCCACAATTTTCTTATATTCATTTGGATGATCTTCCCAAGGTAAAATCTCTGAGTAGGCCAAACAACCTCCACTTAATTGAAGAAAGTCAGACTTGAAGGATCTGGAAACATGGAGGCCATAATCATCATCACTGACTAGCAGACCTACCCATGTCCAGCCAAAGTGTTTTAGAATCTGAATCATAGCACGGACCTACATGAAAAGAGATTGAAGTTGTTAGTGTACATGTGTAAATATTCTTTTAGTGAAAATTTGCTTGTTCATGTCTAATATCAAAAAGTTTATTTAATGAAAGTTTAAAAAATAACATTAAATAAAAGTTAACTTCTCATGATAACACTTTTTACCTAAATACATTGTATTTTTATTTAAAGAAATACTTTTTGCAAATATGCAAAATTTTGCAAAAAGTATTTCTTTGACTGGTTTGGCTCATGTCTAAGTTTTCTGTCAGTAATTAACCTCAGATAAAAACTTAATTCTTATTGTGCAACTTTCTACCTGGAAAGCATCACTTGGGATTGTTCTAAAGAAGGATGGAAACCTCTGTCGATCACTCAGACAGGAGCAAGTGGCAAAATAACTCACCTGTCAAGAAGCATATATTATAAAATCCAATTGTGCAAATTGCAAGGGACATTCAGATTATTTTATTTAACAATGTAGATCAATTAAAATGCAGTATATCAGAAGCACACAAAAAAGTAGAATTGGGAAACTCACAATAGGAAGCTTGAATAAACCAAGAACACTTGAGGCAGCAATAGAAAATGTGGAGAAAGGATCACCCACAATCCCCACAACTGAAGGGGTCCCTGAACAATTCTCCAGAAGCCAAAATTGCTCCTCTTGACCGCTGGCTAATGACAATGCTGCACTGAACCCAATCTCAAGTGTAGCACAATTGTCATAAAGGCTGTATCCCAGAGTCACATTAGGAAGTATCTTCGAATTCTTGTTTATCTCATCAATAGCAAAGGCCATGGTCATGGCATGTCTGAATCCAGGGGTGTCCAATCTAAAATACACAAAAAATGAAAAAGAGTGACTAAATTATAAGCAATAATAGTAATGAGAGAATTTTGTCAGCTACATGGATGAGACTTACCCACGGCAGTTAGGCTGATCTGGCTCTGAGGTGAACGTCCGCTCAGGGAATACAGAACTGTAATGGACTTCAAATAACCCTCCCAGAATTACATCCCCAGGCCTGTGTATGCCATTGAGATCAAATTTCTTTTGCAATTTACAGGATGAAGGTGGAAAGGAAGACTCCAGAAAGGAAGACAATAAAATCATTAACAGACAGATAAACATGAGCAAATATCTGACAAGAAAGCCCCCCATAACTGCCTCATTCTTTTTTATTTGTATTCATGGCTCCTTGATTTTATATAGAAGCCTATGTCAACCCCTTTCATCACTTTTTGATCCACACCCACCAGGGCATGGACAGTAATGTGGGATGGGCATAATAGAAATTTCATAATAACTGTGCTACATCAGCAGGTATTGTGAAAAATCCAAGCTCTTAGCAATATTACACATTTTATAAATAAGGTTAATTTTTAAAAACTGTTGCTTTGAAAATCAGAAGACTATTCTTAATCTACCTGTATTTCTTTGAAAATACATGCCAGTCACTGGTTATATAAATCCTATGATTTACAGTTCACAAGAAAATATAAGGCTCTCACCTTAGGTGGCACTTAGGTGGAAAGAGATCTTTAGAAAACATTTTCTTGCATTGCCAAGGAAATGCACACTACATTGAATTTTGAAAATGATGACATACTTATTTTCAGTAAATTAAAAAAAATACTTTATTTACTACTACATTTACTGCAATTCCCCTATGCAAGGGCGTAGATTTGATTTTGGCATTGGTGGGGACAGATGATTCAACCATCGAACAGTGCCTTGTTTCTTTTTTTTCCCTTTTTCTCTTTGGTTCTTGATAAAAAAAAGGAGAAATATACTTGCCTACATATCCTATTCTACATGCTTTTAAACCATTTAAAATTACAATTCATGGTTTTATATGTGAATTAGATAATGTTAAATTACTATTAAACAAATGGCTGACTAAGTATTTTAGACTTTAGTTTACTTCAGTCATATTCCATATAAATCAGGTATCATACAAAAATAAAAATGGCTTCAAATACAGTCATGACAATAAAAGAATATGACTTTAAGGACTTAACAACATTACTTCAGTTATACTGCACCAACATCTCTGATACATTAGCACTAAGGGAACACTGAATGACCTGGTGGTTTTTGTCCTTAAAACTACTCATCTAAGATTACCACAAAGTAAAAGATCTCTCAGCAAAATTATGCAACATTTTAGGCACCATTGCCCCGATCAGATCAGTGAGCTGAGATGTTTTATTCTAAACATGAACTACTGTTACAGCAACAGACATGGACTACTGGTGTCCCACACCACAACTCAATGTCCGCTATGTGAAGGAGCCAAACACATGCCTTCTCCTCTCGTTAACTGAGATAAACTGCTGGCATATTGGTTTTACATCTATACTGTCCAGTGTCTCCTGGTGGACATACAGCAGCATTGTTTAATCTCATTTGAGTCATTGTTGACCTTACCCATCTTTTTAGTCTTCTGAGAGCACTGAAGCTTCTTTTAGCCTCAGTACATGCGTTTTATCCTTTATCCTAAAATTATTACTATGTGCTTGATGTAATAATAATGGATTGGATTTATATAGCGCTTTTCAAGGCACCCAAAGCGCTTTACAATACCATTCTACAATACTATTCATTCACTCTCACATTCATACACTGGTGGAGGCAGCTACAGTTGTAGCCACAGCTGCCCTGGGGCAGACTGACAGAAGTGAGGCTGCCATATCGCGCCATCGGCCCCTCTGGCCAACACCAGTAGGTAAGTAGGGTAAAGTGTCTTGCCCAAGGACACAATGACCAGGACAGAGAGCCCAGGGATCGAACCGGCGACCTTCTGGTCACAGATGCGATTTCCAACCCCCTGAGCCACGGTCGCCCAACATGTACCTCACCTTTGGCCCTGGCTCTTCCCCTCTGACTGCACTAGGACATATTGCCACCTGATAAAATAACACATTGATTCGTGCCATATAAAAAGTGAGACATGTCAATTCAGATTCTTTGTCAAATATACACTAATAAATCAATTTACTTCAGCAGCCTAACAATTGTCATGATAATAAATACTAGTTAATCTATAGCACCAAATCATCGGTCAGTCGCCTGTGACCTCGCATCTTCACCTCTGTCTGAGCTACAACATGGCAGAGCTGCCTCTGTCACCTGATAAATAACAGTGAGACATTCCAAATACATGCAGTCACATATGTGCTTCAAATACAGTAATGAACCAATAAGTCATCATCCAATTTCACCTGTGATCTTGTATCACCATTATTTTCTATCACCTGACAAATAGGACATACCTGACAATAAGAATAAAATGTGGAGCTGCTTCAGTGTTTCTGTCAATTTGTGCAGATCTTGACTCATCAGTAATGTTTGTAGGGTGAGTGCATTTTTAAAACAATTTGTGTAAACTGCACTACAAGGCAGCACGGTGGCACGGTGGTTAGCACTGTTGCCGCACAGCAAGAAGGTCCTGAGTTCAATTCCAACACCAGGCCGGGGTCTTTCTGTGTGGAGTTTGCATGTTCTCCCCGTGTTTGCGTGGGTTCTCTCCGGGTACTCCGGCTTCCTCCCACCGTCCAAAGACATGCAGCTTGTGGGGATAGGTTAATTGAATAATCCAAATTGCCACTAGGTGTGAATGTGTGAGTGTGAATGGTTGTCTGTCCCTATGTGTTAGCCCTGCGACAGACTGGCGACCTGTCCAGGGTGTACCCCGCCTCTCGCCCTATGACAGCTGGGATAGGCTCCAGCGCCCCCCGCGACCCTGAAAAGGATAAGCGGAAGCGAATGGATGGATGGATGGATGCACTACAAGATGAAATATTTGCAAAATCATGACTACCTCATGATATTTTGTCTCAAAAATTAACCCTATGAATATGTCAGTACCATTAGGATGAAATTATTGTCTCACCAACATTTTAACGTTAGACATACAATTTTAACAGCCTCTGTAAACTAATATCCTGGCTTGCTCAAGGCTGCTGTTTTCTCTGACAGTTTCAATCAAAATTAGAAATGCTGCTCTGAGACTGAGAGAACTAATGCATGTTGTGCAGTTACTTTCCAAAACACGTTATTCATGGTTACATTTTTAGACTGATGTGGGCCAAAGCCTAGCACAGCCTGTAACATTATTATGACGGACACATTTTATGAGTGAACTTGGCTTTAAGTGACTTACAGGTTTCTTTGAAAAATACTTTCTTATATCCAGGTTCTTCCTTTTTGCTGCCATCCTCCTCTCCTCCTCGCAGCGCAGGCTTGCCGCTGCTAAAACTAAACAGAGCTCCTTGAAAGGCACAACCAGTCACATTGGCCATATTTGTCACATGAGGTAGGACTCCAATAGAGAACGTAATTTAACTCTATCTGCACCGCTGGGTGAATGAGACGTTGACAGATCGTTTTTTCTTTCTATCAGGTTTGTTTTTCTTTACTCGAAGAGATCAAATTATTGGTGGGGACAATTCAATAATCGCTGAATATTGGTGGGGACATGTCCCTTCCATCCATGCCAAATCTATGCCCTTGCCCCTTTGCAAAATAATCTAATCAAACTATAAAAATTCACCTCTCGCTCCTGGAGGCGGAATATCCTTCAAGCTTAGGACCTCTACCGGAGGCCTAGGAGCTTGAGGGTCTTGTGCAGTATCTTAGCTGTTTCTAAAACGACGCTCTTTTACCCAGCAATCTCAGATGTTTTTCCTGGGATCTGCTGGAGCCACTCACCAAGCTTGGGAGTCACTGCACCTAGTGCTCCAATTATCACTGGGACCACTGTTACTCTGACCCTCCAAATCTTCTCGAGTTTGACACTTCTTCAGCTTCTTGTTCTTTCTTCTATGTTGCTTTCATTTTGGATCACTATGTCTGTCTTTACAGCGGTCTTCTTCTGCTTGTCTACCACTACTATGTCCAGTTGGTTAGCCACCACCATTTTGTTTTTTGTTTTTTTGGGGGGGGTTTTGGTTTTTGGTTTGTTTGGGGGCTTTTTGCCTTTCCCCGTGAAGCGGGGAGCCAGTTAGCAGGAGATAGCGCTGAATGGAATGTCTCTACACTCTAAAAAGTGTATTTCAGCAGTAGTTGAAGTTACGTAAAGTTCAGAGTCAGTTTCATTAAGATTTCTGCTTTAGTGGAGCCAGTCTAAATTTGTGGAGTATATCAACTTGTTATTACGTGTTGTTCCCTCAGTACACATGTAACCTGCTATTCTCATTAGAGTCAACCTGCATCAATTAGGTTTCTCGTGATGCAGTGCGTCTGATGTCATGACGTCTCCCCCTTCTCCAGAATTTTCTACCTGTGGTTGAGAACAACAATTTGAGAGGCACTTGGCTGCATGCAGGACCTCGTGAGCAATTTGGTCAATAAGGTAACGAAGATATTACTTTTTCCATAGTCCTTGAAGGTAAGTCAAATGTAGAACACATATTTTAATATATTAGATATAAAAATATTCCAACTGTATTGTTAAGTTTTTAAGTGTTTAGTAAA
>NW_005187844.1:122933-128699 GCF_000239375.1 Pundamilia nyererei
CATCCAATTTTCCCAACAAGCATACTAAAGGGGAGGTTGGAATTTTACATTTCAGACACTTTGATAAGTCTTCACATATCTCGTGCCAAAACTTCTGCACTGGTGGACAGAACCAAAGAGTGTGGATATAATTGTCTGGTGTATTGCCTTGACAGTGTGAGCAGTTGTTGGAAGATGTAAAGCCCATCTTGAACATCCGATGACCTGTATAGTGCACTCTATGTAGTATTTTGTATTGTATTAATTGCAGACTGGGATTTTTGATCAATTTAAAGGTTTTTAAGCATACCTGAAGTTTTGGTCTAAGCTGACTGATAAATCTGCTTCCCACTTTGCAATAGGAAGGGATATTGATTCATCTATTTTAGAAAGTGTTCTGTATATTTTAGATAATAATTTGGGGGATTTAAGAGTAAGAAAATGTACCGCACTTGGTGGTGTTTGTAATTCAACTTGACTGTGGTTAAATTTCTTTTTTACTATGGATTTAATTTGTTGATATTCTAAAAATCTTTTCTTGTTGATCCCATATTGTGTAACTAGTCTATCAAATGGAATAAATTCTGTTCCTTCTAATATATGTTCTAAGTATTTAATTCCTTTACAACTCCAATCTGGAAAATTAATCATATTATTGTTTTGTAATATGTCAGGGTTATTCCAGATAGGTGTACGTTTGCATGGGATTAATGAAGACTCCGTTATTTTTAGAAACTCCCACCATGCTGTCAGAAAAAAGCTGATGTTGATGCTTTTAAAACATTCATGTCCTTTGATGTTTGAGCTGATAAATGGTAGGTCTGAAATCTTTGCATAGTGCCTGTTCAACATCTAGCCAGGGCTCATCTAAGAAGGTATGTTTTAGCCATTCTGAGATGAACTGAAGCCTGTTGGCTAAGAAGAATTGGTGAAAATTAGGCAGATCTAATCCTCCTCTATCCTTGGTTCTTTGTAGCGTTTTTAAACTGATATGCGGGGGTTTATCTTTCCAAAGGAATTTAGAAATATATGAATCCAGAGATCTGAACCAATCTTGTGATGGTTTGTTAGGGTTCATTAAAAATAAGTAATTTATTTTTGGCAAGATCATGTTACGGATTCAAATATTGGGGATGGATACAAGAGGAAAAACCAAAATAACAACACTGGTTGGTGTGGTTGAGTCAAACGATGATTTTAATGATCACACGTGTGGGAGATGGACACCGTACGCAGACAGCATCAGATCTCAACATGGTGGAGCATTGATCAAACTCTTATAAGCCTCTAGTGGCCCCCACCTAATCATAAAAGCCTAAACATTCACATTCTTTCTCTCACACAGCGCCTAAGCTACCACCTTGGCTCCCTGTTTATCTGCTCCTGCTGAGATGGGGCAGAAAACCTCTCCAGTATGTTCTGTTCTCTTCTAATCAGACAAATAAGGCGATGACTTTCTGCGAACAGTATTTCTTATAACTCAGCAGTATAATGCATCATAAAACAATATCATTCATTCACAATAAATCAGCAGTCTAATGTAATGCAAATCAGTCTAACAAATGTAATAGTTATCACCTTCTTCTAATTCAGGAGAATAATGCAAACTAAAACTACATAATAATTCACAATCATTAATTAGGGGTCTAACATGGCATAAAATAATATTATAATCCTACAATCATCATTTTTATAGTGGCGACCCTTCGCATGAGTGATATGGGTAGAGATTTCCATCTAGTCAGATCGCCTTCTACTTTCTTTAGAAGTGGGATGTGCTTTAATTTAGTTAAGTCTAAAAGCTTAGGCGAAACATTAATACCTAAATATTTAATATTTCTAGATTGTAGTGGGGCAGAAGAAGACTTATGGAAGGAGCAGTTAATGGGAAGAACTGTAGATTTTGGCCAGTTAATTGAATAATCTGAAACTCTTGAAAACCAGTTTATTAGAGTAATTACCTCAGAGAGGTTGGTTTGTGAGTTTTGCAGAAAAAGCAACACATCATCCGCATAGAGACTGATTTTATGTTCTATGTTCTTACATTTTATGCCCTTAATTGTTGTAGCCTGTCTACGAGACTACTGTTGGGCGACTGTGTTTCCCTTTTTGCACCCGCGAAGGAAAACATGTGAACATGTGCTAGGGTCTCTCTCTCTCTCTCTTACAAACACAAATGATTGTTGATAGAGAGAGAGGCAAGCTCCTAGAAGGAAGCTGTCCCATCCTGGGCAGCAAGCTGATCCTTCAAAGCACTGTTTAACGGCTGCAGGAAATTTCCCTGCAGGTTAAATTCACCTGCCTCAGTGGTGGCGGTACGGAAATCAATCAAATAGAAATGAATACCATGGAGTGTGCATACAGTGCAGCTGCACTCCAGCAGTGTGAAGCAGTGTGACAGTTCAAATGTTTAGGAGGGAGATGTCGAGGAGAAAGAAACTGTTCCTGTGTCGGGTGGTCCTGGTCTGCAGGCTTCTAAACCGTCTGCCAGAGGGTAGCAGGTCAAGTCTGCTTGTGAGGGGTCTGTGATTATTTTCCCTGCCTGTTACACCAGTCCCCGGCCTCCTTCCTTCCACTTAGCATACAGCCTCAGAGTGCTGGATTTGGGGGATTTGGGGTCAGTGGCTTCTATCTCCTCCTCTGGCCAGCTTACTATCCCAGCAGGATACCTGATCATGGGCAGAGTGTAGGTGTTAATAGCCCGGATGTTGTTCTTACCATTCAACTGACTCCTCGTGGAAGGCCTGACCCTCTACAGGTACTTGGTGGTTGCAATTTTTCTAGCAGTTCTGAGTGGTTTCCAATTGCCTGTGGGAAGATACTTGTAGCCGTCCTGTGGCTGATGATTGTTCCATTCCATAGTTGGTATCAGTATCCAGTCTTGTTAGTGATCTCACTGAGGGGGGTTTAGGCCTATGCAGAACAGCAGTGGGGACAGAGCTGTTCTGCATAGATCCCGCACTTGATGGTGAAATTGGCCTCTAGTTCTACACGCCACGTCCCAATTGAGTTCCTGATGAAGGCTCTCAAGGTCCTGTTGATCTTGTACAGTTCTAGGCATTCCAGGATCCAGTTGTGGTACATTGAGTCATAGGCCTTCTTTGTCACGGTCTGTGTGGCAGACCGTGGGAGTGTAGGGAAGGAGGACCCAGGCGCGGTGCTCTATGTACAAGCAGTGCATTTATTTACAGTGATGGACAGACGTGACAATAAATCCCGTGCTCTCCCGACTCCCGTGACGTGTCCTCTTTGCAGTGCTAGTTCTCCTGTCTCCGCTTCTCCGTGATGAGCACCCCTGTGCTCGCTGTCCTCTTGTCTCCCCATAACTCCTGGGGACATAAGAGAGAGGAAGCCGTCAGACACACAATAATGCAGCAGACTCAAACTAGGAACTGGTCGTGTCAGGGTCCTGGGTCGGAGTGACCCAGGATCCCTGAGCAGTTATGAATTATATTATTATTGTATTGATATTTGGTGTTGCTGTCCTTCTCCCTGTTTGCGCGTGTGTGTATATATGTGTTTCTGCGGGCGCCTTCAGGCCTGGTGGGTGTGGCCCAGCTGGCGGACTGTCCGCACCCGAAGCCACACACCGGCTGCTGATCAGGCCTCGTCGGGGGAGCTACTTAGGAGAGTCTTGGAGCTCCCACTGCCGCGGGATCATTGCTTGAGACTCCACGTTAGTCACCCAGTTGAGCTTGGTTAGTGTGTGTATGCCCGCGGTTGTATAGGTCCTGATGGCTGCTTCTATTGTGTTCCCAGGAGAGGTGTGGAGTGCCAGACAGCAGCAGCACGGGGGGTGCTGAGACACGGGAGCGGAGAGCACAAACACTGGGAGAAGACACGACATGGGAGTCTGGGGAAAGCACGGGGATTTATTGTTGTTTAGTTCCATACACTGTAAATAAACGCACTGATTATGTAACGGAGCGAAGATGATTTTTTTTTCAGTGTTTTTAAAGGAGGGGAACCTTGCTCCAAACGGACAGAGCAGTGGAGCCGCCAAGGGAACGCACACGAATAAAAACTGCATATTTAAAATATAATTTATTATATTTAAATAGTTAAAAATCTAAAATGAATTAAAACAACCCTGGCCAGGGGACAACACAATAAAAATCAATAAAACACAACAGTAAAAGTCCAGTGGCGTCCGCCACGGTATAAAAGTCAAGAAGAATTAAAAATCCAGTGAAGCAGTGCAGGAGGAAAACCCGGCAGCATCCTCGCCTTCCTCTCCGCGTTCTGCGCACCGGTGCGCTAAAGAAAGGAAGGCAGCGGCAGTCACTACTCTTTTAGGCAGCTTTCATTCATTAAAAGGGGACAAGTCAAAAGACTTAACCCGGGTGGGCAGAGCTCTCAACTCCGCCCGCTGCTTCTTTGTAACCGCCAATCGGCACCGGCCCGCCTCGCCACCTCTAATCTCCCGCAGTGCGTAATCTGGCCTCCTGTTGCTGCAGCAGTCGGACCGCTCGCTCCGCATCCCTGGTCGCTGACACTGTATCCTCCTGCCCTGCTTGACACCAAGCTCCACCAGTCCTATCTGTCACTGAGCACTCTCTGTAAATTACCACTCGCTCCTTTCCTCTCAGGTGTGTCCAATTAGTAAAATGGGAAAAGGGCGGAGTCTCTCCAGGACAAATTGACAGATGCAACCAAAACATGCAGTATAAATAAAACACTCCACAAGATATAACCAAAACATGCAATATAAAAAATAAATAAGCACACTTCACATTAAAACACAGCAAAGTAAAACAACATCCGTCCTCCCCTGGATGACATCTACACACAGAGCACCGCGCCTGGGTCCTCCTTTTTCTCACACCCCCCACGGTTTTCCTTGCCAAACCGTGACAGGTCGAGAGACTGACGGGAAGCCACGCAGTGATCCAGCGTCGGAGAGAGCTCCACCACACTCTCAAGTTGCTCCTCCGACAGGCCTGATCAGCTGCAGGTGTGTCAAGGTCTTCATGTATGGCCAATCACCTGCCAGGGCCACACCCACACACCTACATGCACATATGTCTACAAGCAGGGAGAACGAGGGACAGTGATACAAAATACATACATTATAATATTAGTCCATAACTGCTCAGCGTCCCTGGGTCGCTCAGACCCAGGACCCTGACATTCTTGTAGTCAATCCAGACAGGTTGCAAAACCACACAAATCCCAATGAAAGTTGAACAGAACACAACTGAAATAGAAAAAAAAACACAATTCCATGGATTACATTGCCCCCTTTTCCTGTTTCATATGTTAGGCTGTGCCCTCTCTATTTTTGGTAATTCCACACCGGTGGAAACCCAAACAAAACATGCATTAAGAAGCCCTAATTCCTGTGTCTCAATCTCGTGGCCTATGTCACCGCTACTCGCGTCCGCATAATGAAGTGAAGAAATATTTTTTACAATTATTACTCAAAAATGTATTTAATATGAAGACAATAGTGTTACAGGCATAGCCCTAAAGAATGTAGCCTCATGGGCAGTGTATTCCGTTCCGCAGGGAGAATGTACTGCTATACACGTTATGTGACTGTGAGCGTGAGGGAGGGAGAAAAAGGAGAGTCAAAAAGTACAAGTTGTCCCCGATCAGAAACGGGAGATGGCGGCCACTTATCGGGGCCCAGAGCCTGGGGCTCGCTCGGGCCACTTCGGAGGTGGGGTGCCCCCGGCCTCTCGGCCTGGGGCTCGGTCACTCAGGCGCGGCTGGCTGCCGGCGGAGCTCACGGGCGCGTCACTGCAACTCCCCCTGGCTTCTGCTCCGCGGCTGCTGAGTGAGCCC
>NW_005187844.1:130706-142181 GCF_000239375.1 Pundamilia nyererei
AAAAAAAAAAAGCCAGAGGTCCCTTTACTACGGTTCGGAGCCGCGGACCTTTTTTTATACGCACGGAATAGCTTTCTATACGAGATCGCTGCAAAAAGTGCAGCCTTACGTAATGTCCACCCTACTGTTATTCATTTTATATTAAGATTTAAAAATCTAGTTGGTATTGGTATGGTAAGTAGCCTTCAGTAATAGTAATAAATCACACAGCAATAGTACATTCATACATGTTTTTTTCCTTAGAAAGAAAATCAGCATAGACAAATTATTTTTTTTTTCATATATTTCAAACCCTCGCGAATGCAATCAGGCAAATAATAATAAATAATAGCAAAGAATAACAAGTACAAAAACAATTACAGTCATTTAATCATTAATGTAATAATTTAATTCTTGAAACACTTCTACAAAGCCAACATTTCAATATACTGGTTCTTCTTCAGGGAGGAAGCAATCCAGTATATACTATGGTTAAAAAAAAAAAGCAAGAATGCAAATACAAAGCGACAGTAATGCTAATACATATGCACTTAAAATAGTTCATTCATTTTAGTTAAGACTGGTGAAAACTGATACCTTATGACTTTGCCGTGCCACGACCAATTATTTCCTTTTTTGTGTTTCGCTCTGGTTTCAGCAGAATTATGTAACATTTTGGTCCAAACAGTGCCACCAATAGGCCAAAGCTTGAGGCCAAAATGGCAAATACCTCTACTGCATCTGCATATTTACCTGGAGAGTTGACATAAGCAGGAACAAAGGCCACCCACACGGCACAGAAGATCAGCATGCTGAAAGTGATGAGTTTGGCCTCGTTGAAGTTGTCTGGAAGATTCCTGGCTAGAAATGCTAGCAGAAAGCTAAGGATAGCCAGTACACCAATGTAACCCAGTAGCACTGCAAAGCCAATTGTAGACCCAACCACACACTCAAAAACTATTTTGTCATTGTAGTACTGAGTGTTTTTATAAGGAACTGGTGAGGAGGATATCAGCCAAGCAGTACATATAGCTGCTTGGATTGAAGTAAGAACTAATACTGTCCCTCTCTGCTGTACAGAACCAAACCACTTAATATTGGTTCCCCCTCCTGGCTTTGAGGCTTTAAACACTGCCACAACAACCATTGTTTTCACCAGGATGCATGAGACACAAAGCACAAAGCTGATCCCAAATGCTACATGTCTCAGTTGACATGTCCATAGCCTTGGTCGTCCGATGAATAACAGTGAACACAGGAAGCATAGTTTCAGTGATACTAAAAGCAGGAAGCTCAATTCTGAATTGTTGGCACGGACGATAGGTGTGCTGCGATAATGAGTGAAGATCCCCAAGACCACAGCACAGATAAATGTACCCAACAATGAAGCAGTTGTCAAGCAAATACCCAGAGGTTCATGGTAGGAGAGGAACTCTGTTTTCTTAGGAACACAGCGATCACGTTGAGGGCTTGACCAGAAGTCTTCGGGACAACTGGTGCACTCCAAAGAATCTAGTGTAAAGTGGAAGATACATTTTTTTGTATTTTCAGCATTCACCCTAGTGAACCAACTGCTTATATCAGAAACATTTTATGATACTAACCTGTTTCATTGCTGAACTTTCTTTCAGAACAACGCACACAGTCGAAACAGCACGCAGGTTGCCCATTTTTTCTAGCCATGCGAGTACCTGGGGGACAGCTTACACTGCACACTGACTGCACTGGCTGCAAGGTTAGTTATACCACATATATTGTACACAACATTATTGTATTGTACTGTGTCACACAGAACTATTTAAAAACAACATTAAACAGAAGTAACCTGTTTAGAGTCAGAGTTCCAGAAGATTTTGTCTTCATCAAGTCTGAGTTCTTCACCTTTCAAGGCTGTCTTCTTAACCACGCCCACATTCTGAACCTTCGTACTTCCATCAGGTAGCCATTGCCAATTCATGATATCATATATTGGCAAGGCATCACCATTTTCATCAAATGACACTTCATCTCCAAATGGAGTAGTGAAGTGAACTTTTTCCAAATAATGCATCAACTAAAAAAAATAAGATCAAGAGATTACCATTGAAAGGGACATGAAAAGGAGACTTGATTATAGACTCAACTGATCATTCTTAATTCTCAACTGATTTTATTACAGCAACTAAGGATAGTTTAGTTTGGCATTGCAACTTGTGGAATAACAGAATTTGCAACATTGTTTTTTATTTCAATTTACTGAAATTAACAATCTTTAGTCACCACAATGTCTAGTCAAATGTGCAGTTATTCATTTTTATTTTGCAAATAAATTTGCTCATCTCACACATGTAAAATAACTATGTTCTAATGACAATGTTAATAAAATCTTGTGTTTTCAAAATCTGTCTTTAACACCAATTACTCACGTGAAAAAGAAGTTCACAGGAACACTCTTACTATTTCCATAGGAATTAAAAGGGTAAGTAGCAGAAAGGTATTGCTACTCACATGTACTTTATTAACTGATCATCAGCAAGTGTGACCACCTCTATATAAACAGAAGATTCAGGAGTTTGGTGTTCTAGAGCATTCACGTGTGTTAACACAATGCCAAATTCTTCCCGGGAGAGTGCGTCCCAGCAAGGTTGCCTGAAAGTCAGACTATGCACTGCTTACAGAATTTCCAAAAACCCAAGATCTACATTACAGATTCTACAAGATTAAATTATCATGTTAAATGTGTAAGTTTGTGACAGTACAATTTGAAGAAAACTAGTGTTGCAATGGACGAAGTGCTGTACTTAAACATACCTACAAAATCAAAATAACTAAAGCAATGTTGTTAAAAAAAAGAGCCAGTCTTCTGCAAAAATGTGAGACATTGATAAATCATACAGAAATTGATTGCTCCAAGTTAATGCTACTAAAGGTGGTTCTCCAAGCTATTGAATCAAAAGAGAGAGGGCACACAATCTCTACTTTTAAAATTAGGCTTAAAACTGTCCTTTTTGCTAAAGCATATAGAGGGATGGATCAGGTGAACCCGAATCCTCCTGTAGTTATGCTGCAATTGGTCTAGGCTGGTGGGGGATTACCATAATGCAATGAGTGTTTTTTTCTTCAGTCACATTTCTCACTCACTATGTGTTAGTAGACCTTTCTGCATTGAATCATACTTGTTATTAATCTCTGGCTCTCTTCCACACCATGACTTTTGTCCTGTCTTCCTTCTCTCTCCCCAACCGGTTGCAGCAGATGGCCGCCCCTTGCTGAGCCTGGTTCTGCCTGAGGTTTCTTCCTATTAAAAGGGAGTTTTTCCTTCCCACTGTCACCAAAGTCCTTGCTCATATGGGGTCATATGATTGTTGGGTTTTTCTCTGTATGTATTATTGTAGGGTCTACCTTATAATATAAAGGGCCCTGATGCAACTGTTGTTGTGATTTGGCGCTATATAGATGAAACTGAACTGAACTGAATCGAATTGAAAGAGTGTACTTAGTTTTTTCACAGTACTGTATAACGTCCCATTTAAACATTCTTTTTCACTTGAGTGTAAGAGCTGAATTTTACAACAATAAAAATAAATGTTAGTGTGTTAACCAATACCACACCTGCCATGGCTCTAATTTTTGCAAAGTAGCACAGCTGTTCCCACTGAAAGGCCCCCTCCCAGGTGCACAGCGTAGCATGTCATCAAGGGCATATGCAAGAGCATACACCGCCTTGTAAATATTATACTCAGGCCTGAGGTTAGAAACATCCAAAAACTCAGTCTCCATATTTGCTAGTTCTTCTTGTCCAGTGCAGAGTGCTCCCCCACCTTGTAACCAACCTGATGGAGGTGGAGCAAATCTACACTGAAAGGTGTATTCCCAAAACTGTCTTACCTGAAAAATATTTCAAACAGTCTTAAAAAAGATATTTTCATTTTATTTTAATTTTGTGAGTACAAGTGTATTTTAAAGTTACAATCTTACCATGCTATTTCCATTGTTATTTCTGTCATAAATGTCAGGATGCATTTTCATTAAAAAATCCCTGAGCCCTGGTATTTCTCCTCGACGAATGGCAATGCCCAGAGTGCCACTCAGATATGGCATGTGTCGGGTTGTTTGGAGTACAGCTGCTGTTGTCCAGGCTTCACTAGCCATCCACTGCAGCCCTGTTACATTCTGCTTTATCACCTATTTAGAAATATAAGGAACAAAAAAAATCTGTACATAGTCTAGGATTGAATCATTACAAATCTTGAAATCATTACATACAGGGATGGAAATTGAGATCTCAGTAGTGGTAGGAAATGTTGGTTTACTTGCTATGCATTATGCTTATTGGTTCTTTTTTGCACATGTGCTACAACCAGCTGATTTTGGTTCATGTGACAGAGGAGGAAGATAGTGGCACAGTTTGATGAAAGTAATTTTCATATCCACTATGGACATTACTTTTATTTTTTTGTCCAAAAGGACATGAGCATGACGGTAAAGTGCAAACTTCAACCTGAGCAAAAACAACTGCCTCATCCTGCTAACACAACTTCAGATCTTTACAAGCATCTGCAAAGATAGCATGCTAATGCTAAACTAGCCAAGAATCAAGCATGATGTTAAAACTGAGGGAATGATGACCCCAGCCCAGCAAACAGACCTTGAACTTCAAAAGGTAACAAAACCAGTCACGAGCAGGCTGTAGCCTCCTATTCTATCTGTTCATGTTTCTAAAGTAGAATCTCTGTGGCAATGACTTTGAAGTTTCTTTGTGCTGTTTTCATCTTTGCTTTGTGTTGTGGGCTTTGTTTTCCTACCCGAAATACAAGGGGAAAGATTATATGTGTGTCCTAATTTGGATAAGGAGTTGTGCTGGTGTGTGGGGCTGTAGCCTAAAATGCTAATTATGAAACAGAGAAAAAACAGAGAAACGCAAAAGTAATGTAGCAAGTAGTATAACGAATTTCTTTCTCCTGAGAGTAATTAAGTAGCATACTACATTACTTTAAGAAAAGTGAGCTGGAAAATATATGTAATAAATTACTTTTTTTGACTAATGACCCCATCACTGATCACAACAAAGAATGGAAATACCTCCAGCATCCATAAATATTTGACCACACAGCATGCAATTCATTTGCATGAATATAATGTCTGTAATATAATTTACATCTCTAATTACTAAGCAAGAGGCGACTGATGAATACAATTTGATTTAGATATACCTCCTCCATTAGTTGAATCATGTGGATTTGATGTGCAAAGACAATTACCACACGTGCTGTGGACTTCTTCATCACCTCAACAATCCTCCTTAGTTCAGCTGAGTTTTCACCCCAGGGCAAAATTTCTGAGTAGGCAAGACAACTTCCACCAGACTGAGCCAACGCTTGTCGAAATGATCTCGCTACATGGACTCCATAATCATCATCACTTACCAGCAGACCAGCCCACGTCCACCCAAAGTGTTTTAGAATTCGAATCATTGCATGAACCTACATAAAGACCAGTGAAATTCTTAGTTTAGGCTTGAATTATATTTCAGTGCAAACAATACAATTACATAATCACAGTTTTTCTTTCTAATCAATTTGCACAGTACGTAATCCAGAAAAAAATGAAAAATTGAAGAAAAAAAAATGCGTTGTTTAGTTCGGGGTAACTTACATCAATTCACTTGCTGTAAAATACATTTGCTCTTTGTAGAAGAAAGTTTTACCTGAAAGGCATCACTTGGAATGGTTCTAAAGAAAGACGGAAACTTATGACGGTCACTTAGACAAGAGCATGTTGCAAAATAGCTCACCTATCAAAAAACACAATTGAAATCAAAACAGATTGATGCTGAGAAGCTGGAACTAATATACAATGTATATATCCTATTTTTTCATTTTGTCATTTCTCACCCTAGTGAGAAACATTAACTTTAATACAGCATGCCAAAAGCACATGTAAAATACAGGACAGGAAACTTACAATTGGCATTTTAAATAAACCTATTACATCAGAGGTTGCAATAGAAAATGTTGAGAAGGAATCACCCACGATCCCTACAACTGGAGGGGTCCCCAAACAGTTCTCGTGAAGCAGAAACTTTTCCTCCCAACCACTGACTAATGATAATGCAGCACTGAATCCAATTACAAGTGTGGCACAGTTGTCATAAAGACTGTATCCAAGAGTCACATTAGGTAGCAGATTGGCGTTTTTGTTGATTTCATCAATAGCAAAGGCCATTGTCATGGCATGCCTGAATCCAGGAGGGTCAAACCTTGTAAAGAACAAAACAAAAAACCCCAAAAACTCAATATTGAAAATTAACAAAAGTATAAAAATCTGCACCAGTGTTTGCTTTCATGAATTGGTGCATTTAATGCATGAATATAGTACTTACCCTTGGCAACTCAACATGTTTGGCCCTGAGGTAAACGTTAGCTCAGGGAAAACAGAGGTGTAGTGAACTTCAAACAGCCCCCCCAAAATAACATCTCCAGGTTTGTGCATCCCATTAAGATAAAACTGTCTCCTTAACTTGCAGGTTGAGAAAAGAGACTCTGAGATGAAAAAGTGGGATGAGAAGTAAATCATGATCACATAGAAATACAAGAACTTCAGTGTGTCAAAAAATGGCCCCATAATGACTCTTTCTCTTTACACCACTTTTCTTATCTTAATGAATGCTTACCTCATTTTATATCTCCTCTGGTTTCTTTTTCATTGTAGTATAGCACCACCTACATGCATATTTTATGACAGGGCATCCACTTTCTAGGTACATATTAGCTCATTAGATAAAGAATACCCTAATGACAATGTCAACTTCTGGACAACTTCCAGACTATGCAAGATTTAGTGCAAGTAAAGTAGAGTAGTAAAGCAAGTAGTAGAATCAATAAATTCGGCATTACTAACTTAATATATTTTTTGCTGCTGCCCCTGTGGCATTTTTGTAGAGAAGACAAAGTTGCTATTTTTGTAAAAAAACAAAAACAAAAACAAAAAACAATAAAGGCCATAAAAGTGCTGTAAAAATTAACACGTTAACAAAGATTAATCAGTGATAATTAAAAATAAATAAATAATGCAATTAATGCATCTGGAGCGCAGAATGACTCAAAATCCCTGAAACGTTTCTGTCAACGCATTTCAGGCAGTTTGTCCAAGAGTTACATTCGCACATGTGCAAATGGGCAGTAGGTCTGGCAGTGATGATAAATGCACATTGGCCCTCTTGATGGGAAATTTGAGTATTAAAAAAATAACAAGACTGAACAGTTGACTGACATAAAGTCGTATGCACATTGCGGAAGAAGGAATTTTCTTCTTCAGCTTAAAATATCACATTGACGCAATGCATACATTAGCCGGGCCTGCTGCTAGCACATTGGCTAACGCGTCACTCAGCTTGCAACGAACCACCTCACAGCGTATCGGGGGCTCAGTACGTCTACCTCGCACATTTTGACTGACACAAATGGCAAGTGGATTGCAACAAACTGCAGAGCTATTAATATCGTTGAGAAAACGCGGTTTAAATAGCTTTGGTTCTTATTACCATTATCTATTTGTTTCTTACTGTATTACTATTTATATTTCATTCCTGCACAGTTGGTGTGCAGCTTCCATAATTTCGCTGTGTATATGTACAGTGACACAAAGTGCTGTTCCATTCTATTTTATTCTATTCTTTTTCACAGAAAAACTACTGCTTATAAAAACATTATCAAAAACATAGAAGAAAATTGGCAATGTAAATAAATCAAGTTTCTTTACTTACTTGTCTACAGTTTTATTTTTAGTACTGTTAACACTATGGAGACCAAGACTCACGCGTAGACATGTATCTTGTTGATTGTATGTTAAGCTTATTCTGTACAGCTGGCTCTGAAGTCAGTGACCACTCAGAGAAATCTAAGGAGTACTGGGCATTATACATGCCCGTGGAACCTAAATCTCCAGTTCAGTCACCCATTCTTGCTGATGTTTGCTTCCATGTTTTTACTTTACTTTTTTTGTATAGCAACAACAACGCTGATCAGAGCACCTTAAATTGTGATTGTGATTCCAGATAAAGTAAGAGCAATTCTATCTGAGCAAGTACTGGCTGACACTGAAGAGAAAAGGTCTTTTTAACCAGAAGAGGAAAAACAGCAGAGAATATAATAGAAACAGTCATGGTTATGTTTTTCATTTTTGGTGTATATATTAGTATTAGCCTCTTTTTTTAAGTTGTTAGTATTTTAAGATGTGTTTTTGTGATTAGGCTATAATTCAAATGTCTTCAGTTGACAGTAAAAGATGAATTGCTCATATTTTATTTAATCATGTTGTCCACTAGGTGGTAGTAGCAGAGTGAGACTTTACAATTATAGCTTCTTTTAATATTTCTTAGTAAATTTCCAGCATTAATTTGCCAAAGACTCTGTGTGGAAATATTGTACAGTTACATGACTGCAAACATGCCAACTTAGAACTCTCAACACATAAACTGAGCTAAATGTATTAAACGTCAAATGAAGAAATACTGAATGATAAGATAACTTTAGGATATCTCCAAGCCTTATCGGGGACAAAGTTTTGTTTTGTTTTGTTTTGTTTTTTTTAAGCTAAATGAATCCAGCTAAACTCATAGTATCTGTCAAGGCTATTTGTAATATACACTCCTGTTTAGAGTAATGAATGACCTTTCAGACTTTTAATCAAAGACCACTGCGTAAGATCATGTCCTCTTGAAGGCGTAGAGCAGAGCCCTTTCTCTAAAACCCTATATAAATTCCACTTACACACATACCTGGCATCAGGGAGAGATGGCAGTCTCAGTTCTTTTAATTGGTCTGGTATCTGCTCTGTGTTTGTTTCAGCTGAACTCAGTTTCTGCCTTGGGTGTGTCTCTGGATAGTCGGAATCAAAGGAGTAGCTTTACAGGTGCTTGGGCTGGTACTGAAGCTTCTTCTGTGAAATGTAAGTTGCAGGGTAGCATTCATCTACCTGCATTCTCAATGGATGGGGACTTCATTATTGGGGGTGCTTTCTCTCTTCACTCCTACACGCAAACAGTGAGCCATGATTATACCATCATGCCTGAGCCAGTAAGATGCAAAGGGAGGTCAGTATGGAAAAAATTATGAACATGTTGCATGTATTGTAATGGTAATCTTTCTTGCTGTGTGTTATCTGTATGAAATTTCATCTTAACAAAATCTATGTAGCCTACAATTTTAACAGTGAGGTGACTGTCTGTCTGCAGCATAAATGCCGATGAGCTGCAGTTGTCACATGCAATGGTCTTTGCCATAGAAGAGATTAACAACAATACAGAGCTGCTGCCCGGAATCAGGCTTGGGTATCAGATCTATGACTCATGTGCATCAGTTTCCATGACAGTGCATTTGGCATTTCAGTTTTTGAATAGCTTGGACCTTGTGTTTCACACTGGCAAAAACTGCTCCCAGTCAGGTATGGTGATGGCTGTTGTTGGTGAGTCTGGGTCTACGCCATCCATCAGCATGTCACGGATCATCAGTCCCTTTAACATTCCTCAAGTAAATACTTTAATTTTTTTTCAAACTAGGTGTTTAAAATATCCATGCACATCTGCAGTTCTTATAGGATTACCTTGTCTTCTTTTGTTTTAGGTGAGCCCCTCTGCCACATGTACATGCTTGTCTAACAAGCAGCAGTACCCAAGTTTTTTCAGAACAATCCCCAGTGACCAGTTTCAAGCTGCTGCTCTAGCCAAGTTGATAAAACACTTTGACTGGACTTGGATAGGTGCTGTTCGGTCAGATTCGGATTATGGAAATAACGGCATAGCATCTTTTCTTGAAGCAGCACAGAGAGAGGGGATCTGTGTGGAATACTCTTTGTCCTTCTATCGGACCCACCCACATAGCAGGATTCAGAAAGTAGCAGATGTTATCCGCAGGTTTCTATATGACGTGGGAATTTAGTTTCATTTATTTAATGTAATCTTTCATGATGTTATAAGACAGTCAAAAAAATTATTTTGTCTCTAAAGGTCAAAGGCTGTAGTTGTTGTGGCATTTGCATCTTCAGGCGACATGAAGATCCTGTTTGAGGAGTTATCACGTGAGCCTTTCCCACCTCGACAATGGATAGGCAGTGAGTCATGGGTGACCAACCCGGGATTAAGGAAGTACAGTTTTCTCGCTGGGACCATTGGATTTGGAATTCAGAAATCTGTAATCCCAGGTTTCAGAAACTTCCTGTTGAATCTCTCTTTTGCTCAAGTGGCTGTATCACCACTGCTTACTGAGTTCTGGGAGGATTCCTTCAACTGCACAATAAAAGAAAGTGAGAAACATTTTTCGTTTTTCTTGGTTGTTAGAGTTTCTTGTAAAATGTCTGGTCTTAAAAAGGCCAGACATGTTCTTTTTTGTAATTTAAGCAATTTCAAATCCAACATAATCAAAAAGGTCCGTTACTGCAACAAATCATAATCTATATGTTTAACCTTTAGGTCAAGTTTAGGCAGTCAGCCAACACTATTACTGTGGCCCCTTTTCTCAAACGTGACTCTTTGTTTGTTGAGTGATATGTTCAAAAGATATGATGTTAAATGGATGAATTCAATTGTCTGTCATTTTGGTGCCTTTTTTATTTTTAGGTAATTCTGCAGGAAAGAAAGTATGTAATGGAACTGAAGATATAAAGACTCTCCAAACCCCGTACACTGATACATCTCAGCTTAGAATTAGTAACATGGTGTACAAGGCTGTGTATGCAATTGCACATGCCATTCATAATGCATTATGTCAGGGAAGAAATGTCACAGCTCAGTGTGACAAACTAACCAAATTACAGTCCAAGCAGGTCAGTAAAAACGAATCAGTCATTGCCAACATGTTTCACTGTCTCTAAGAAACCTTAAGTGAAACATTACTTTTAGTTGTTCAAATATTGTTTTGTTTTTTCTTTCCACTCCCTCTATGTCTCAATTCATCCTTACAGATTCTAACTGAGCTGAAGAAAGTACATTTTTCCCGAAATGGATATGATGTGTCATTCGATACTAATGGGGATCCTGTGGCTATTTATGAGTTGGTTAACTGGCAGAAAACTATGGCTGGCATAACTGACATAGTGAATGTAGGGCTGTATGATGCATCACTGCCAGAGGGCCAGGAGTTCCAGATTAACAAAAACATCATCTGGATGGAGGGCAGCACGAAAGTAAAAAGGCAAATTAATGTAATCTTTTCAGTTTTATAGCAAACATTTACATATGTTACACTGCCTTTTTGTATTACACAGGTGCCAGTGTCAGTGTGCAGTGGGAGTTGTCCTCCAGGAACTCGTAAAGTGCTGCAAAAAGGAAAACCCATTTGCTGCTATGACTGTACCGCATGTCCTGAGGGAGAGATTAGTAATACTACAGGTAAAGTAAAATGCTTGTCTGTGCATGTAAAATGTTTTTATGATGCAAATCTGCAACATCGAATACATTACAAGAATAAATTTGTAATCTATAAAGCCAAAATTACAAGAAGCACCTTAACTCCTTTTTTT
>NW_005187844.1:164770-166354 GCF_000239375.1 Pundamilia nyererei
GCGGCGGTTTTTCGCTTCTTCACTTGTATTTCCAGGCAAATTGACTTCAAATTCGGCGGACAGGCGGCGGTTTTTCGCTTCTTCACTTGTATTTCGAAATACTCGAAGGCGGGTATTTCGAAGTCGCAAAGGAATGACGTCACAAGAAGGTGATTGGTCACTTGCAATGTTGAACCTGGAACAACATTAATTATGATGATGTGGGAACAATGCTGACACGAGGAAATCAGATCGTCCTCTCGATCTCCCGTTGGAGAGCCACGAGCCTCCCCATGATAGTATCAAACTTCTGTTCCATGGTGTTATCGTTCTTTTGATTCTGAGACCTCATAACTGCAGTGATCCGTTCCGCGATGTTTTCCAATTGTCACTCAAGGGTCTCATTTTGAGCAGGCCTCTCTCTGATGTTTCCCCTCATACGCTCAATGGTGTTGTTTTGAGCCTTCACAGCAGCTGCAAGCGTCTCCAAGGTGTTGACCATATTACGTTCGTTGTGAGAGGTTGTGCCTCGTTCCATTTCGATTCCAGCGGGCAGCCTTGGGGGGGGGTTTGAACAGCCGGTTTCGCTCTATTATTTCTCCGATAAACCAGGGCTAAGCCAACTCCGATCAGCATGAACCCTGTTATCATGGTTCCGAATAGATAGATATCTTCAGCGTCCTCAATCGACAGTCCCGCCAGGCACATGATCCTCCAGTTCTGCCACCCGTCCATCGTGTATCCGGCAGGGAAAGTCCCTCCAGGGCACTCAGGCTCTCCCGAGCCCAGACTTCTCGTTGAGAAAAGGGTGTCAATAGCATTCAGAGACCAGTTGATCAAATCCATAATTCTCTTTTAGGTTTTAGAGAACGACAAATACCAGCAAGAACATAAAACAAACAAACAAGAAAAACTATTATAAATAAAGTAAATTGAATGGTGTACTGAAACATACATTTTTTGTTAAATTTACAGAAATTTGAAGAATAGATTGGCAATTTTAGGGACGGGAGGATCTGATGCTGTCAACTGAGGAGTGGTAAAAAGGCCAACGACAGCCACTGGTCCAGGTCATTCCTTTTCAGGACACTTGCCTGATGGGCCTTCATTAGTGTGGTTGGTCAAGGTGAGATTAATCGAGATGTGCGTGCCCAGAAACCTAAATGTGGAGACGGATTCCACCCATTCTCTATTTACGAGAGGAGACTCGTGAAATCCATGATGAGTTCTTTTGTTTTATGAACATTCAGCTTCAAGTTTTCTTTGGAGCACCAGCATGACAAATTCTCTATTTCCACTCTGTACACTGTCTCATCTCCATCAGAAGTGAGCCCAACCACAGTGGTTACAATGAGGTTGGTTGGGTGGATTGGTGTACAGCAGGGGTCGGCAACCCTAGGCACGCGTGCCACAGCTGGCACTCAAAGGGTTAACTGATGGCACGACCATAGCTGGACTGGCCATCGGGCATACTGGGCATTTGCTCAGTGGGCCAATGATTTTCTTTTTTCTTTTTTTTTTGTAACGGTATGAAAGGTGGTGGATTGGCCAGATGCTGTCCGGTGTGTAAAAAATAACTCAGTTATTTGGTGGTGGCTATGGCGG